>NC_134784.1:35417137-35574637 GCF_046742065.1 Oratosquilla oratoria
TTTCTGTCATACTCCTACCCCATTTCACATCTGCTCTCCTCTTTGCCTCCTTTACCTTTTGCTTTACTTCTCTTTTCTTTTCTTTGTACGTCTCATATGACTCCCCCGTCCTCTTTTGTAACCAATATATATATATTGTCAATGATATGACCTTGGCGTATTAAAAAGGAGATTGAATATCTACGGACAAGGTCGTGACAGACGTACTACTTCAAAACAATTAGGTTATTTGCCAGGTCCGGCGTAGTACGGTGACAGAAAAATTAAAATGAAACATTTATACACTTTATTTAAACTATAAAGTTAACAATAAACTATAAATTTAACAATTTTTGGCCTATTTAAACAACGAAAACGGAATTAGGAAAGATGAAAATATGCAAATCAATGATACAGTAAAAGGAAAATACAAATCTAAATATTTCGAAAAGTGGATTAAAAACTCCGTGCATTTACTTATTGCTAAACCTAAATTTAAGATAAAAAGTCTGGTTACCGCGCGTAGCACTGTAGTACAACAAAAGGTTACCTAGAGCAACACTTAAACAAAGGGGTTTACCTTAAACTTACAGAAGGCGGCAGCTTCCTCTTCGGTGAAAGATGGAAATAAGCCACGAGAAATGGGTTGACCTTCTCTATATAGGCTCGCCAATTGACCTGATGGTCACTGGAGCCAGAGGCCGAAAGGTCAATAGGATGTGTTTTCCTATCCTACTTCAACTGGTAGCTAACAAGCCTAACCCAGTTACAAAACTTAAAATTACACACATAAGAAATGCACGTAACAAAAATAAAAACCTTAATCACAAAGAAAGTAGAAAGGGTTACAAGATAGAAAAACTACAAAGGAGGCAACTTGACATTGCGCGAAGCACACATGTTCGGACGACAATTGATAACTGTTGCCATACGAACATCATTTAGATAAAATTTCAAATACATCCGTACGACGTAGCGTACGTCTTGACAAATGGTATCTGAGATTAAAAAAAGGACCAGTTGCAAGAAATCTGATTACATTATAAATTAAACATTGTAAACTACAAATAAAGAAAGTTAACCACAAGGTAATAAAATAATACAACTTGGCAAAAAGGCTAACGGCCACAGCTACTTGACCTGAGAGCAAGGCCTTAACAAAAGAAACGCCCCTGACCCTGTGTGTCAAACTACACAGCTGACAGGTGGCCGAAAGGAAGGGGGGGGGGACCGAGTGCTGGCCGACGATTGACCATCACTACAAAAAGAAAACCACATGACATCGGGATACGTGACAATATGATTCAATTTAGAAGTAGGTAGAAACAACTTTGCCAACCGTGTAGTAAATGAATGGAATAAACTTCCTGCACAGGTAGTGCAATGTAGTTCAGTTCGAAGCTTTAAGAATCAGTTAGATAAATACCTAAGTAAGATGCTGTAATGATTATAATTTATCTTATATTATTTGTTTTTGTTTTGCTATCATGTGTCTGTCTGATTTTCATTTATTATTAGTTATATGTCAATTTATTATTATTTACTTTTACCTGTTTGTTTATTATTTAACTATACCTATGCATTTATTTATGTATTTTATTTGTTATTTACATTATTATAGTTTTTATTTATTGTTTTATTATTAATATGATTTTTTTTTTCGCATCCGACCTAGATATGGATCAAAAGGTCTCGTGTCGGCATGCTCCGCCTTTGTAAACCATTGTATATATATATATATATATATATATATATATATATATATATATATATATATATATATATATATATATATATATATATATGCGTGTGTGTGTGTGTGTGTATATATATATATATATATGTATATATATATATATATATATATATATATATATATATATACTATAATGTGCGGGGATCATCACCTGACATATATATTCTTTATTTCTGCTTATACCAAATGTTAAGTTAGTTTAACTTAAGTCACGTTAGGTTAAGTTAGGTTATGATAGGATGGGTTAGGTAAGTCAAGTTAGATTAGGTTAGGTTTATTTAGGTTAAGTTAGGTTGGGTTAGGTTAGGTAAGTTATATTGGGTTAGGATAAGTTTATTTAGGTTAGATTGGGTGATGTTAGCTTAGGTTAGTTTAGGTTAGGTTAAGTTAGGTTAGATTAGGTTAGGTTATATTGGGTTAAATTTTGTTGGGCTAAATTAGGTTTGGTTAAGTTTGGTTAGGTTAAATTAGGTTAGGTTAAGGTAACTTAAGTTATGAACTTAGGTTAGATGATTAACTTAGGTAAGGTTAGGTTAGGCTAGGTAAGGTTAAGTTAAGCTAGGTTAATATGGGTTAGATTAGATTATGATAAATGGTTAGGTTTATTTAGGTTAGGTTGGATAGAGACGGGGGGGTGGGAGGAGGGAAGGGGTAAGAGTAGAGGAAGGAGATGGTGAATCTGGGAGAGAGAAAGAGAGAGAGAGAGAGGGAGAGGAAGAGAGAGAGAGAGAGAGAGAGAGAGAGAGAGAGAGAGAGAGAGAGAGAGAGAGAGAGAGAGAGAGAGAGAGAGAGAGAGAGAGAGAGAGGAAGAGGATACGAGAGGGAGGGGGGAAAGGGTGCGGCGTGTAAGTGGACTTTTGGTGTGTGTGTGTGTGTGTGTGTGTGTGTGTGTGTGTGTGTGTGTGTGCGTGTGTGTGTGTGTGTGTGTGTGTGTGTGTATGTGTGTATGTGTGTGTGTATGTACGCGCGCGTGCGTCTGCCGCTAGACTTTAGTTTGATGATTTCTGTAGCAACTCATAGTCCTCCCTTAGTTGAGGTTTAAGAAGCGAAGGTTTAAGAGTTGATGAGAAAGCGTGCCTCCACCACTTAGCCTTTGCCCTTGACCACAAAGGATTCACTTCCGCTGTTGGGGCGAGGAGCTGTGGTCCTGAACTCGGGGGGCACTCGTCCCGTTTATGAGCTCTTATGTCCACGCGACGTCTAAGTGGGAACTGAATGTGCTAAGAAGAAGAAGAAGAAGAAAAAAAAATTGCGACCTTCCTTCCTCATGTGGCGCCATCGGAAGCGTGCTGGCCTCTCATTCGCTTAGTTGTGGGCTCGAATCCCGCACTCCTCTCCGATTCCAGGCAGTGAGTGTTGGTTACCTTCCTCCCTCCAACAGATAAACACCTAAGCAAGATGCTGTAATGCCTGTCATCTGTTTTGTATTATTTGTGTGTTTGTTATTATTTGTCTGTTTGTTTATCGTTATTATTATTTGCCTGATTTTCATTTATCAATATTTATCTGTCAATTTATTATCATTGACTATTTTCCTGTTTGTTTATTATTTAATTATACCTATGCACTTATTCATTTTGTTTATTATTATTTATGCTGTAATAATATTTTTTCTATCTATTCGGCATGTTCCGCCTCTGTAATCCTTTGCAATATCTATAATATGGCAAAGGTGACAGCCTTGGGTACGCAGCTACTCAGCGCCTACTGGCGTAGTAGGCTCCTCACCACCTTTCTGGTGCACAGTTCGAACATGGTAAAGGCCTCGATTCGAATCGTCACACACACACACACACACACACACACACACACACACACACACACACACACACACACACACACACACACACACACACACACACACACACACACACACACACACACGCACACACACACAAATAAATAGATAATCTATATAATGATTTGGTTTAACGTCGTGAACTCCCCTGTTAGAAGGCTTGGACTGTGCCCCTTACAGAGGTCTTTGTAGCTTGGAACTGAATGAACCATGCCCTTGGTCCAACTCGATGGCGGCAGAGTTCAAACCGCCGTCACCTTGACCTCCGTCACAAGTAGCGACGCTCTAGTCCGTATTTCCTAACAGAAAATGTACTTCTGGACCAGTAACGATGATCCCTGTTACCCCCAAGAGACGCTTTGGTGACTTAGTCCCCCAGATCTCCACCTCTTGAAGGAACCAAAAAGATGTGGAGGGAGGAAGGAGCTGTGAAGTTCCTTTGTGCATGCATTGGGAATATCAGAGCAACCCACGACCTTCCCACTCTGGTGTATAATCTCCAGCAGTTCTTATTTTTGGACTGTGAGCAGGACGGAATCGCGGCGACTCGAAAGACTGTGTAGTTAATGAATGGAATAAACTTCCTGTAGAGGCAGTGCAATGTAGTTCGGTTCGAAGCTTTAAGATTCATTTAGATAAACGCCTAAGCAAGATGCTGTAATGCCTGCCATTTATTTTATATCATTTGTTTATTATTATTTGTCTGTTTATTATTATTTGCTTGATTAATATTCATTATTAGTTATCTCTTGATTTATTATTATTTATTATTTACCTGTTTGTTTATTGTTTAACTTCACCTATATATTTTAAATATTATTATCTATATTATTATAAATCTTATTCATTTATTATATTTATCATTATTATATCTATTTCGCATCCGACCTAGTTATGGACCAAAAGGTCTCCTGTCGGTATACTCCGCCTTTGTAATACTTTGTAATCAAAATAACCTCGATTCTCTTAGCCCAGAATGTGTAGGCGAATAAAATTGCTTGGTGACAGTAGAATAAACACACGTAAAAAATAGAGAAAGGTCTCCTTATGCAGAATTAATCTGGTGGTAAACACAGGAAGAAAATGGAAACTTTCCAACACAAACGGTATTGACCTGTATATCTGCTTTTATTTTGTTTGATGTATACCTTATGATTTAATTGGAGCACATATATACTTTTGCATTTCCTTTAATATAAGATATATGTGTCATTGATATGTGTTATTATATTAATATTAATGTATATTTATGATGATGGGAATGCACAGGATGACCATGCAATGCAGTACAAAGCGTTCTCATAGATACTAACATCCCATCATGAGCCAGACATAAAAGTACTGCGAGGCAAGACAGTCACGTCGTAGTACTCTGCCACAAAGATGATGACGTAATGTCGTTGGCTATGTAATGGTACAACGTTTCAATGCAGTTACGTGACAATCATTGAGCGTTTGTCCCTGGCCAAACGGTTACGTAGTGAAACTCGTCGTCGGTGATGCAACGACTCCTCGATGCGAACGGAAGCGTTTGATTAACCGACAATACGTCACGATTCGCCGCGTCAGAAGACAACTAAACACAACATTTAATTTTAGTATATAATAACCACAAACAAAACCTTGAAATTAATAGACATATAAAGAACATTTTTTTTCTTATAGCCACGACCTTAATATGAAAAACCACTACAATTGTAGTACCTTTCATTAACTTGGAGTTCAGTACACAGTGCAAAACCATTTTCGCCTAGATGGGACATATTTTCACTGCAGTTATATAGAGGCCGTCCTGTCCTAGAGAAGAGTTGGCTGTAGGGCAGAATAAGGTAAGCAGACGTTTGGGCGACAACAGTGGGAGGGGGTAATCGGACCAAGATTTCCTCCAATTCATTCTCACCAGAACGCCGAAAGTTTGTGAAAGTCATCATACAAATAGCCGGGCCAATTTTCAGACATTTTCTCAGTTATATCTATGTCAACACACACACACACACTATACACAGTGGTGAGCTTATGTGACGTTGATAACTATAACCTTACGAAATTCAGCCTATCTTGAGCTGCCATCTCTCTAGAAAAGGACTTTGGTCCTAAACGTTAAAATGATAAACCTTACAAAAGATCACCCATATATTTCGCCCTGCCCCGACAGATACTTGCCATGTATAACTTTCACACACACACACACACACACACACACACACACACACACACACACACACACACACACACACACACACACACACACACACACATACATAAATATATATATATATATATATATACATACATCAATATATATATATATATATATATATATATATATATATATATATATATTGTGTGTGTGTGTCTGTGTGTGTGCGTGTCTGCGTGTATGCACACGTTCATATAATTATATATATGCATGTATATATGTGTGTGAATGTGTTTATGCATGTGTATGTATATATGCACACACACACACACACACACACACACACACACACACACACACACACACACACACACACACACACACACACACACACACACACACACACATTGTGTGTGCGTGTGTCCAAAGATATATGTGCAATACGTGTAAATATGCATGTGTATATCATGATTTGGTTTATCTAGTCTCTTCGATCTCCAACAATATGTTTCTGGAGCGTGAATGTAGCGGTACACTAGGCATTTCTCGCTAGCATGCTACTCGGTTTTGATACATCGTTTGAGTAGAAACGACTCACATTACGATCTCTTGGTTTTTTTTTTTTAATTCTAAATGTCAAATTACTCTTGCGTCATATAGTGAGAAGCAGAATGACGAATTAAGAGAAGTTAAACCTAGAATACGAATGTCAGCCACATTGTTGAACAATTTTACGGAAGTCTAGCATATCATAACCGAAGTCGTTTCTGCACACACGAAATAGCAAAAGCATACTAGACTAGTATCCCGCCAGTTTAATATCAACAGGTGCATTGAAAGTGCTGCATCCACCTTTGCCAGGCTATCCAAGAGACTCTGAATTCACATAAACAGGGCTTGTCCAATCTTCTGTATGTTAACGAGTCGTGGACCCTTGAGATCCAGGGAAGAGGGTAAAGGGTAAAGCGCCTACTACGCCAGGAGGCGCTGAGTAAGTTTGGTCGAAGCCGATACCTTTGCCCTATTGATTATGCGCTTTGGGGACTGCTGGAGTTGGCAGTTAACAGTCATTGCTAGGATTCGGGGAGAAGTGCGGGATTCGAACCAACGATCAAGCGAATGCGAGACCAGCTCGTTTTCGAGGACTCCACTAGGGCCAAATACGATGTTTGAGGCATGTCCGCCTTCAGTAAACCTCTCCACAGTCTTCGATTCTGCTACTATGCTCTCGGCATGACACTCTTTGATGTCTTGGAATCACTTGAAGAAATGGAATCAGTAACAACAACGAGACGCATGCGCTGGCTAGGCTATGTCTCTCTCATGCCTGACGGACATACAACTGAGAGATGGTACCTGGTCACAGACCAGTCGCCCGCCCTCAGCCCCGTTACAAAGACATTTGCAAACGCCAACTCAAGACTCTCGCCACTAAGACAAACTCTTGGTAGGACTTTGCCTCGGACTAATGTGTCTGGAAACTGGCAGTGACAAAAGGCCTGTCAGTCTTTGAGGACAGATTCACGCTGACGAGGAAAGAGTTATTTGAAGATCCCCCTGTGCAAAACTGGGGGAGAAAATATCATTCTTGTATTGCAGTCACAATCGGAAGTGTTTCAGGGCCAGTGCATGTGTGTGTGTGTGTGTGTGTGTGTGTGTGTGTGTGTGTGTGTGTGTGTGATTCACTACGGTCTTAGATCACGTGCTGGACACGAGATCGACAGAGCTTAAAGTTCAAATATGGCCCGATTTATGGGCAATGCCATGACCTTACACACACACACACACACACACACACACACACACACACACACACACACACACACACACACACACACACACACACACACACACACACACACACACACTACTCGTGGCGCAGTGGTTAGAGTTCCCGGCTGCCACTACGGCGGCCCGGGTTCAAATCCCGCCCAGGGCTGAAATAATTTCAGTATCGCTGCACTGCGGGTTGTTACTCCAACTCTCGTGTGTGTGTGTGTGTGTGTGTGTGTGTGTGTGTATTTACCTAGTTGTATTTACCTAGTTGTATTTTACGGGAAGGGGAGCTATGCTCGTGGGGTCCCGTCTTCATATCTCATTTTATCTAAACTATTTTTAAATTCATGTATTGTTTTTGCACACACCACTTTCTCATCTAACTTGTTCCAACTGTCTATTGCTCTGTGAGGAAAGCTGTTCTTTTTAAAATCTCTTCTATAGCTGTCTTTTTTTATTTTCTTTCCGTGTCCTCTTGTATTTCTGTCATCCCATTTTATCAGATTCTCTCTATCAGTAATTTCTATGCCTTTCATGATTCTGTAAATAGCTATCAAATCTCCTCTCTCTCTTCTTTGCTCTAGTGTCTGTAGTTTAAGTTTTTGTAGTCTCTCTTCATATGATAGTTTTGAGAGTGTTGGTGCCAGTTTTGTAATTGCTCTTTGTATCCTTTCAAGTTTTTTTATACATTTTTTTTGTACTTGGTGACCATATCGTTGCTGCATATTCCAATCTTGGTCTTATCAGGGTGATTAGGATTTTCCTCACCATTTCTTCATCCAGGTATGTAAATGCCACTTTGATTGTTCTTATTAAATTATAAGTTTCTCCAAAAATCTTATTTATATGTTTCTCAGGTGACATATTATTCATAACAATGACTCCCAGGTCCTTCTCATTTTCTACTTTTTTTATTCCTTCTTCTCCCAAATTATATGATCCTGCTATTCTGTTTTTGCTTTTTCCAAATTCCATTATACTACACTTTTTTGTATTGAACTCCATCTCCCACTTCCTACTCCATTCTTGTACTTTATTTAGATCCCTCTGTAGTGATTCACAATCTTCTTCAGTTTTCACTCTTTTCAGTAGTTTTGCATCATCTGCAAAGAAGCTCATATAGCTTTCAATTCCTTCATCCATATCATTAATATATATAGCAAACATTATTGGGGCCAGAACTGTTCCCTGCGGGACACCGCTTATTACTTCATTCCATTTTGAGTGCTGATCTCTTATCACTACTCTCATTTTTCTTTCTTGCAAAAAGTCTTCCATCCAATTTAGCAATTTACCTTGTATTCCTCCTTCATATTCTAATTTCTTAAGCAACTTCTTATGTGGTACTTTGTCAAAAGCTTTTTTTAGGTCTAGAAATGCACAATCAGCCCATCCATCTCTTTCTTGTATTATATCTATTAGCCTTGAATAGAAACATATTAAATTGGTGACGCATGACCGTCCTTGTCTGAATCCAAATTGCCTTGGATTTAGTACGTTGTTTTTTTCCAAGTATTTTACCCATCTACTTTTGATAATTCTTTCACAAATTTTTGCTATTGTACTTGTTAGAGAGACTGGTCTATAATTGGTAGGTTCTTCTTTATTTCCTCCTTTATATATAGGTACTATATTTGCTTTTTTCCAATCTTCTGGAACTTTTCCTTCTTTTAAGGAACTGCTTATTATGCTATGTATTTTGTCTGCCAGTTCATTCCTGCATTCTTTCAGAATCCAGTTTGCTATTTCATCTGGCCCATGCGATTTTCTGACATCAAAATTACCCAAGTGTGTCAATATTTCATTCTTTGTTACTTCTATTTCTTCCATAGGGGGGACTTTTTCTTTCCACTCAATCTCTTCAGGTTGTATATTTTCCCTTGTAAACACTGATTTAAAATGTTTGTTCATAATTTCTGCCATTTCCATTTCCTCAGTGTATTCAACTCCTCCTTGTCTCAATTTCTCCAAGTCTTGTTTGTTTTTCAGTTTATTGTTTACAAATCTGTAGAATAGTTTTGGTTGATCTTTACACTTTTCTATAACATCTTTTTCATATTTTCTTTTTTTCTCTCTGCACTTTTGTACATATTCATTTCTATAACCAGTATATATTTTCCATTTTTCAGGTCTTCTGTCTTTTTTCCATCTGGTCCAGGCTTTGTCTCTTTTGTCTTTTAACTCCCTACAACTTTTGTTGTACCAGCATTTTACATATTCTTTTTCTTGTTTTTGTCTTGGGACATACTTTTCCACTCCTTTTTTGTAAATTTTTGTCAAAATATTCCATTTCTCTTCCACTGATGTTTCTTCTTTGTATATTTCTTCCCAGTTTTCTTGTTGGAAGAATTCTCTTATTTTATCAAAGTTTGTTTTTTCATACATCATTCTTCCTTTTCTATATTGTTCATTTCTTTTCATATATTTTTCTTCATTAAGTTCCAGTTCAATCAATATGTGGTCACTTTTACCTATTGGTGTTTTATATTCAATCTTGTCCACTATTCTAGGTTCAGATGTAATTATTAAGTCTAGCCTCGATGGTTCTTCTTCATTTCTATACCTAGTGTTCTCTTGTATCCATTGTGTCATTGAATGGTCAGTAATCATCTCAAGTAGAGCATTTCCCCATGAGTCATCACCACTCTTTGCTGTCATTTCTTCCCAGCAGATTTCTTTGCAATTAAAGTCGCCCATCATAACTATTCTTCCTCCGTCTTCCATTATTTTAGTTAATGCTATCTTTGTGTCCTCTAACATACTTTTATATTCACTCTCCTCCCATGAGGCTGTTTTCGGAGGCACATAATTGATCACAAATTTTCTGCTCTTCTTATCTCTGTCTTCCACTTCTATCATAATCATCTCTACTGTATTCTTTCCATATATGACACCTTTCACGTTTATATCCTTCTTAGTCAGGAACATAACTCCACCCCCTTGCTTTTTCTCTCTGTTTCTAATCCAATAATTGTATGCATCATGTCCTACACTGTTGGGTGGTAGTGGGCCTTTTAATTTTGTTTCTACAATTCCCATTATGTCCGGTTCTTTTTCTTTCAAATAATCATTCAGCTCATTCAATCCTGTTATTAATCCATCTATATTTGTGTAAGACACTCTTAGTTTTCTGCCACTTCCATTGTGTTCTCTGTTTCCCTTATGTTTTTCTTTTGTATGTCGAACTTCCTTAGTTTCATGTTCACTACTCTCCAATAGAATCTCTCTTTCTCTGACTCCGTTCTGTTCTCGTTTTTTGTCTTAGCTTCCAGTCTTTTCTGCTTTTCTTCCTCTCTTTCCTCTTTATTCATTTCTCTTTTTATCCATATCTTTTTGTGTTGTTCACTTGTTGCTAGTTTCCCTGTTTTGGATAAGATATTCTCTGCCGTTGTTTGTGACTTGAATTTAATCTTAATTGGTCTGGTCTTGTCTGTGCTATACTTTCCGAGTCTAAATTTCTCTTCGATTTGTTTCATAATTCCTGGTTCATCTTCCTGAACTGATTCTAGTAATTGGCTTACTTTTTCATTTTCCTCTTTGATTCTTGTGGTTCTATCTGTGTTGTGTTTCTCTTCCATTCCTAATATAATTATACATTTCTTCTTGTCTGCTAAATCCCTTACTATATTCTCCTTTTGTCTCATCACTTTAATAACTGAGTCTTCAGTATGTTCTTTCAATTGCTGTTTGACTATGTCAGTGAATGAAATCTTATTTCCTTCTTGGGTTTGCTTCCAATTTTTTATTTCTTTAGCTATTGTTTCTCTGTTTTCTTTACTATTCTTCTTCAATTCCTCATTCTCCCCCTTTACCTCTCTTAACTGTCTTTTTAGTTCTTCTATTTCATCAGTTAAGTTTTTATTCGCCTTTTCCAGTTCTTCCAATCTTTCAACCCTTTTTAAAATGGTGTTCATATGACCTAACCTACTCTCCAAGTCCTCGATCACCTTATCAACCTTCATCTCTAGTCTTGTCAGTCGGGGGGGGTTTGAGTCCCCCCCACTCTCTTTAAATCCCTTGAAAATATTCTCATCACTTTCTGCTATATTGCTCCTATCTATACCTCTAATCTTCACATTCCTATTAGACATGTTATCATCCAACTCGTCTTGGGGTCTTTTGTCTACCCGGCGGCCCGTCAGGGCCATTTCCTCCACCTCCTCATTACCTTCCATTTCCCCAGTAATCCCTCCCCCTCTCCTCTTTCTTTACTTTCCCACTACCTCACGAGCAATTCCCCCCCCCCCCTGCAAATACAAAAAGGCACTTCTCTTTGCGTTGGTATCCACAATCTGCACTTTTCTTCAGAGCGTTCGTCAAGCCGTCCGTTCGTTGAAAGTGTGTGTGTGTGTGTGTGTGTGTGTGTGTGTGTGTCGTGTTTTATTCATTTAATTAATTTGATTTGGTGTGCGCTATTTATCAATTGGTTTATTTAATTAATTTAATTCATTACCCTTGTTGTAGGACACATCAAACAACATGAGTGGAGGTCGACGGGAATCGGATGTACTCGAGTCGTCGTGCACTTGGACGAGCGCGCCGGATTCGAAACGACACGATCCGTTCCTGCGAGCCGTTCTTCAGTTCCTGCTGGACCAAGTCGTATTCAAAGGAACAAGTAGGGACGTCAAAGTGAGTTATGCAGATGCAGATACTAGAATGTAAGTACATACATACATATACCAAAGGGTTTTTCCCCCTTACAAGGGAGGTAGCCAAAAAAAAAAAAAAGGCATAAACCACTCCCACCCATTCCATACTCCTCTCCCCTCTACCCTCTTCCTTCCCGCTTATCTTGGCACCTCCTGGATGACGGGTCATCCCTGCATCTTGTCCACTGCCCTGGTCAAGAAGCAGTGTCGCAAGACAAAGCACATCCACAGCAAGGCCTGTACTTATGCACTGTGAGACACTCTTATCGTCACTTCAAACCAAAATACTTTGGACATGTTGGTCACGTCGCGTTGTACTTGTCAACGACGCTCGTGGCCCCCATGAGAAGAAAGTGAGGGGCACACACCAAGAGTTATGTAACTTCGACCAAAGCCGTCACTTTTGCCCTATTATACGCTTTAGGGCAGCGTTTCCCAACCTTTTTCGACCATAGCACCCCCTGTTGTCATATCTAAGCAGTCCAGCACCCCCTATCTTGTTATTAGAAGGATAAAAGAAAGTGAAGTGTACTGCTTGATGATTTATTTTCTTGATTCCTTAGAACTGAAACAAATTGACATTATTGTTTGTAGAATAAATAAGAACACCCTAGAAAAATAAAATAGCATGGGAAAAAGTCAAATATGCACAACTATAGGTAATCAATGATACATATATCAATGTGATTTTTGTGTGCATCACTTCCCAGCACCCTCTATAATTGCTTTCAGCACCCCAGGCTGGGAAACGCTGCTTTAGGGTCCGTTATGGGGACAGGTAACAAACATCCACTCTTGGGAATCGGAGAGGTGTGCGGGATTCGAACCCACGACTGGTAAATGCGAGACCATCGCTCGTCGGATTCCACCACCAGAGATTGCCTATAAAATCGAGAACTTGGTTGTATTTACAGGTGGTGGAATGGATGTCACCAGAGGACCTGAGCCAGGCCATGGACGTCAAGATCCGGGAGGAGGGGACAACGCATTCCCGTCTTCTCAAACTTCTGGAAGAGGTGGCCCATTATAGCGTCAAGACAGGACATCCTTATTTCATCAACCAGTTATACTCCAGGTAAGAATTACGCTGGCAATGAATTTATCAACCTATGTTAATGTTTAATTAGGCCAAGAAACACATCAATAAACATATACAACTCTTGACTGCAAGAGAAAAAGCCTGAACTCTACAAGAACTCTTCGTTAGCAAGTCGTCTGCAACGTCATCGCTACTTTCACGTACGCGTGACAAGAAGCCACAGTTCTTATGTGTCCTTTCCCAGAATGCACGCAGTTTAAAATCCACATGTATCTCTGACCGCGTATAACATTAGCTCCCTGAAGATGACAGTCAAGTCTGCTGAATAAGCTCACTTTTTTCCAAGAAAATTTAAGAAAAGATAGAAGTAAGATTCAGTACAAGCTCAGTTTGCGGTATATTGGATAACTTGAGGAAATTATGACCCAAAAAGGACTCAATGACCTTGACCCAATTACCCCACAACTTTATCAAAGTCATGTCGGAATCATTTCTCGCCTTTCTTGAACATTTCATGGGAGATTGAAATTAAGAAAATATACAAAAAATCCAAAGACAAAACATATAAAAATAAGAAAATTTACAAAAAAAAAAAAAAAAATACCTTGTCCTCTGATTCAGCGTTGGGTGTGTATTCAATGAACGTTGTTTGTGAGTGTTGTTAAAGAGCTGTGAGTCCAGCCAAGTGTTTCACGAGACTTCTCTATTCTCTTTATAGCCTGGACGTGTACGGACTGGTGGGCCAATGGCTAACTGATGCACTCAACCCTTCGGTGTACACCTTCGAAGTGGCTCCAGTCTTCACTCTCATGGAAATAGAGGTCTGTCAGTTTTGTCTGCTTTCCTCTCTCTCTCCCACCCTCTCTTTCTTTCTCCTCTTCTCCGAGTAGATACTGACTGCATTTTTTATGGTTGGAGACTAGCTTCCACAATAAAGAATAAGATATTTTTTTAAATAGATAAATAAGAATACAAATAAATAAATGAAATACTGATCCCTTTTATCCACCTCTCTCTCTCTCTCTCTCTCTCTCTCTCTCTCTCTCTCTCTCTCTCTCTCTCTCTCTCTCTCTCTCTCTCTCTCTCTCTCTCTCTCTCTCTCTCTCTCTCTCTCTCTCTCTCTCTCTCTCTCTCTCTCTCTCTCTCTCTCTGTCCCTCTGTCTCCCCCTCTCTCTTTCTCCCTCTCTCTGTCTCTCAGTCCCTCTGTCCCTCTGTCTCCCCCTCTCTCTTTCTCCCTCTGTCTTTCTCCCTCTCTCTTTTTTCCCTCTCCCTCTCTCTCTCCCTCTTCCTCTCCCTCTTTTCCCCTCTCTATCTCCCCATCTCTCTCTCCCTCTCTCTCCCTTTCTCTCTCTCCGCCTCTCTCTCTCCCTCTCTCCCTCTCCCTTTCTCTCTTCCTCCCTCTCCCTCTCTCTCCCTCTCTCTTTCTGTCTCCCCTCCCTCCCTCCCTCTCTCTCTCTCTCTCTCTCTCTCTCTCTCTCTCTCTCTCTCTCTCTCTCTCTCTCTCTCTCTCTCTCTCTCTCTCTCTCTCTCTCTCTCTCTCTCTCTCTCCTTCTTCCTTCCTCCCCCCCTCCCCGTAAGTGTCACTGACTGCATAACAGAAGATTAATATCCACTCAAATAAGAATGCTGGTCACTTTTATACTTCTTCTTTTCCTCCGTTCTGCTGGTCTCCTATCTCTCCTTCACCATAACAATCCATCTCTTTCATGCGATTTTGTCTCCGAAGACAAAAGTGTTGGTTATTGCTAAGGAAATATTATTCCTGTATACTTGCATGCTCACGGACATTAAAGAGTGCGACAGTATTCCTGAGGAGATAGTGTGGTTATACTCAGTAGTGTAAAGAAAAAAAATACAATAGAATGGAATGTGAACACAAGAAAGACACAGAATCATACAATGTAGAAAACTATACTGAAGGAAGAAGGATTAGTTACTCCACAATTTTACATGCAATCGGTTACACAGATTCAAAGACAACTGCGCACGTCCAATGAAAATAAAGTTCAAGTCACAAGCCATTGCAAAAAAAAAGTAACTAGCAAGTCTTGGAAGTAAGCACGAGAAGGTTAGAAAATATTTGGAATAGGAAAAATGCCAACGAAGAGGAACCAGCACAGACAGGAAAGCTCTTAAAGGGAGCCAAAGCCAAAAATTATAGGAGGACCAACGAAGAAAAAGAGCATTTTTTTTAATAGAGTTGTCAATCAGTGAGGAAATGGTTTCTAAGAAAACAAGAATGCAGCATTGCAAAGTAAGCACCAAGGAAATTTAGAATAGTAAATACTAATGTTGATGGTTTACCTTCGGCTAGGTTGGAGATAAATGACTATTTAAGGATAGATGAGCCTGATGTAACGTGTCTAGTAGAAACTAAACTCCTTAAAAAATTGAAATACAGCTGGGAAACGACAGACACGCCTCCTGGAGAAGAGACAGAAAAGATAAAAAGGGTGGAGGAGTAATGTTTGTAGTGAAAAGTAACAAAGGTGGAAGAAGCAAATGTGAGTGAAGGCAGGACTGAAGCAATTCACCTAAGGATCAGTATTAGAGGGCACAATAAAATAGATTTTATGGTGGCATGTGTTCCCCCAAGACAAGAGCTAAGGATGGAACTGAATATAAAAAAATGCGAATGGATACAGCTCTTTTCCTAAAGAAAAATATTGAACAATGTAGTAACATAATCCTTATTGGAGATTTTAATGTTGGTAAGGTCAACTGGGAGGAATGGGAAGCAAGCGGCAAAGCAGATTCCTGTGGAAATACCCTTTTGAGTATAGCACTGGAGAACACAATGACCCTATGGGTAAAGGAAGTGACCTGGGTAAGAGGAGATGACACTCCCACAAGATTAAACCTGTTACTAACCAAAGAGGCAGACATCATCTGCTCATTGAACTACCTTTGCCCAGTAGTAAAAAGTGACTATGTTACAATTAGATTTCAGCTGAAGGATGGGGAAATAGAGCCAAGGAATGAATCACGCAAGCAAGGGGGACTCAATTTTAGAAAAACAGATTGCTTAGAGCTAAAAAAAAAAAAAGAAAAAATCTTCGAAGAAAGAAATGGGAAATCTCTCTTGATATTTACAACCTAGGAGTGAACAAGCATGTGCCAAAGAATTGAGAAACAAAGAAGCAAAAACAGGAGTGATTTAATAAAGAATGTGAGATTGAGAAAAAGGCCATGGATGTGGCTTGGGGGAAAATAGAGAAAGAAAAGAAGCAATAAAACAAAAGAAGCTTACAACAAGCTAGGAATGATTATACCAAAATTCGCAGGGAGGAAGAAAGCAATTTCGAAAGAGGTGTAGTATTTTCCCCTTATAAGAGAGGTAGTCAAAGTCAAAAGCATAACTCTACTCCCACCCATTTCATCCTCACATACTCCACTCCCATTCACCACCCCTCCCTCTTTTCTTGGCTTCTCCTGGATGACGGGTCATCCTTGCATCTTGCTCACTACCCTGGGTCAGGAGCAATATAACAAGACACAGCACATCTACAACAAGGCCGCTTCATTTAACCAGTGACCCCCCCCCCCTCCGTCCCCTCATGCAGAAAAAGAGAAGATGGGGAGTAATCTCTTCGGGCCATGTCAAAATATCATTCATACATACTTCCTCACTCTCCATTCCCCACCCACTCTCGTCAATGCATCACAGCATCATCCAAACACAGCTATTCTCCACTCACCCCTACTTCTGTCTTCTCCCTTCCTCAACAGACATCACCCTCTTTCCCAATACCCCTTTTACCCCCATCCATCCATCTCATCCTTGGTCGTCCCCTCATATTCACTCCCTGCACCTCTGTTTCCCGCACCTCTTTTACTAATTCTTTCCTCACTCACTCTTTTCATGTGTCCAAACCATCCCAATACTCTATCATCAACCCTATCTCCCAACTCCCTTTCCACCCCTACTCTCCTCCTCACCTCCCCGTTTCTCACTCTATCCAGCCTAGTAACCTTTACCATACTTCTCAGGCATTTCATCTCAAACACATTTAAACTCTTTCTCTCTTCCTCTCTAATGTTCCATGTTTCTGCCCCATACAGAGCTGTTAGCACAATCGCCCCTTCATACAATCTCCTCTTAGCATTCATTCCCAAATGTCTATTTCTCATTACACTGTTGAATCCCCAATGCCTTGTTTCACAGGTTCATAAATGAAAAATTGAGGCATAGGGAAAAAGTAATCAAGTGATTAATAGATGGTGAGCTCTTTGAAGAGGCCTCAGCTCAGGCAGAAATAATGAATGAAGGTTTCCAATCGGTCTTCACAAAAGAGCGCAACTTTTTGGAGAAAAGTGAGGGGAGCAAAAAACCAGGTTTACATACATACATATACCAAAGGCTTTTTCCCCCATACAAGGGAGGTAGCCAAAGTCAAAGGCACAAATGCACTCCTACCCATTTCATCACCACATACTCTACTCCCATTCACCACCCCTCCTTCTCCTTTTTTTTCTCTCTCTCTCTCTCCTCCTGGATGCAGGGTCATCCCCGCATCTCGCCCACTGCTCAGGGTCAGAAACAATGTAGCAATACACAGCACATCCACAACAAAACCGCTTAATTTAATCGGCGACCCCCCCCCCTCTGTCCCCTCATGCAGAAAAAGAGAAGACGGGGAGAAATCTCTTCGGGCCATGTCAAAATATCATTCATACATACTCCCTCACCTTCATATCCCCCACCCACTCCCTTCCATGCATCACAGCATCATCCATACACAACCATTCTCCACTCACCCTTATCTTCTGTCTTCTCCCTTCTTAAACAGACATTCCCCTCTTTCCCAATGCCCCTTTTAGCCCATCCATCCATCTCATCCTTGGTCGTTACCTCATGTTCACTTCCCCCACCTCTGTTTTCCACACTTCTTTTACTAATCTTTCTTCACTCATTCTTTCCATGTGCCCAAACCATCCCAATACTCTATCATCAACCCTATCTCCCAACTCCCTTTCCACCCCTGTTTTCTCCTCACCTCCTCGTTTCTCTATCCAGCCTAGTAACCCATACTATACTTCCCAGGCATTTAATCTCAAACACATTTAAACTCTTCCTCTCTTATGTTCCAGGTTTAAAAACCAGGTTTAGCAGATATAAATGTAGAAGTGAGGAAAGTGCTCAAATACCTGGGATCATTGAATACGACAAAAGCCTCAGGAACTGACGAATCATATACTGGATACTTAAAGAATGTAGGGAATAATTAGCAGACAAGATCCACAGTCTTATTACATGTTCATTGGCACTGTGCCACTTGATTGGAAAAAGGCAAACGTGATGCCAATTCACAAAGGTGGAAAGCAAGGAAACACCACTAAATTATAGGCTAGTATCCCTAACCAGCACAATAGTGAAGTTATGTGAAAGGATTGTGAAAGATCGATGGACCAAATATCATGAAAAGATGAATATTCTGACAGACAGTCAGTTTGGGTTCAGATCTGGAAGGTTATGTGTGTCGAACCTTTTAAGCTTTTACTCGAGAGTGATAGGCGTATTGCAAGAGAGAGAGGGGTGGCTGGACTGTGTACCTGGACCAAGAGAAGGCATTTGATAAAGTACCTCACAGTTGACTTATGTGGAAATTGGAGCATGTTGGAGAACTGAGAGGCAAACTACTAAGATGGATTAAATATATTTTTAAGGAAAGATACATGAGGATAGTATTAAAGGACAAGATATCAAGCTGGAGAGCAGTAATGAGCAGTGTTTGAACCAATAATGTTTCTTGTCTATGTTAGTGATATAATGGAAGGAACAACAAGCTATGCCAACATGTTTGCAAATGATGCAGAAATCATGAAAAGAGTAAAAGAAAATGAGGAGGATGGTAGAATATTGCAAAAAAAATCTAGATATTATTTTCGCATGGAGCCAAAAATGGGACATAAAGTTCAATGACAAAAAATGCAAAGTACTGGAAATAGGCAGAGGCTGCAAAAGGCCATCCTTTAACTATTCCTTGGGAAGCAAACCCATTACAAAGCAAAAGATGAGAAAGACTTGGGATTGTTGATAAAAGACAAGCTGTCACCTGACAGACATTTCAGCAGGATTGTGGGAGAAACATATGGACTACTGCAGAAGATTAAAGTGGCGTTCCATTATGTAGATGAAGAGATGATGAAAAAAATCGTCGAACTCCTGATACGTTCAAGACTAGAATATGCATCAGTAGTATGGTCTCCACACAGAGTGAAGGATATAAGCAAGATTGAGAAAATACAAAGGGCAACATCCATTACTATAGGGGATGGATTGCATTGATAGAAGAGATCTGATTAAAGATGGGAGGGTTTTAAAAAGTCATGGAAGTAAATTAAGAAAGACCACATGTCGAAATGATGTGAAGAAATACCGTTTTCCTTATAGATATATAAATATGTGGAATAGTTTAGGTGATATATCCCAAGTTCAAATAAAATTTGAATTTGAGTCTAGGTGTGTTAGAAAATTAGAGAATGGGAGATAGGACCCAATGAGTGTTGCTCCTTTACTGTATACTACAATTAGGTAAATACAATTAAGTAAATACACAGAAACACAAAAATTACCCAAGTGCCTCAACCTCTCTAATATGAGTCAAATTCTCGCACACAGCATCAGATTCCTAATGTACGATGCATCACACTACTTGCGTTATAAAATATAAAGTCACTGCTATATTATTCGTTCTCTTTCACTCACAAAACACGTGATCATACCAGTTCACAGAATTCAGGGGTCACTCAGCCACAAACCCAAAATAAGTATAATCAAGACGCCGATGTACTCACTCGCACCTCATGGCGCCTATGTAGGTGTCAACGTATGGAAGAGGTGAAGTATGAGGCATTTTAAAAGAGTTCAAGCATTTGACGGCCATCTTGAAATTAGGAAACCAAAAGTTTGGAGGAGTAACATAGCAAGGTTGACTTATCTGGATGACTCAGAATTATTTGGGAAAGGCCTCTGAATGGCTGATTGATTGGTTGATATCAAATCAACCTGGAGAGATATCTATTTTCCTTTCTGGCCACAGGTATTGTCTGCCATGGCTGAGCTAGTTGGCTACACAACCCATGATGGACTCTTCTCCCCCGGCGGCTCAATGTCCAACCTTTATGGGATGCTGTTGGCCAGGCATTCTCTCTTCCCTGAAGCAAAGGTGAGGTCTTGTCCACCCATCTTGTTAGCCTTAGTTCGTTTGTCCCTCATGGTACATTGGCATGCCACTACCAGGGATTTCTCACTTTCTAATGCATGCGAGTGGGATGGTGAGTTCATTGTTACTGTTTATATTCTATTGATGTTGAAAAGACTGCATGGAGCATGCTACCTACCTGGATGATAACAGCTACTTCATGTTTCATTGACTATAAACCCACAACACTATAGTAGCTGGCAACAGTCTTCATTACTGGATTCTAAGGGGACGTGGGTGTCTGATCAATGGTACTCGAGGGAACAAGAAGTTAACTTTTCTTTTTCTTCTTCTTCTTCTCTTTCTCCCCTCTCTATTTTCCCTCTTCTTCTTCTTCTTCTTCTTTCATCTTCTTCTTCTTCTACTTCTTCTTCTTCTTCTTCTTCTCTTTCTTCATTTCTTCTTATCTTTTATTCTCTTTCTCTTTTTCCCTCTCTTCCTCCCCCTGTTCTTGTTTTTTCTCTTCTCCTTTTTCTTCTTCCTCTTTTTCTGATTCTTCATCCTCCTCTTCCAGCAACAAGGAATGTCTGGTCTAGGACGGCTTGTGGCCCTGTGCTCACAGGACGCCCACTACTCCATCCTGAAGGGCGCCATAGTCATGGGCCTTGGGTCGAACAACCTGGTCCTAGTGCGCACTGATGACCGGGGTCGCATGGACCCTCACCACCTCCAGGAGTGCATTTCCAAAGTGCGGAAGGAAGGAGCCAATCCTTTCATGGTGTGCGCTACTGCAGGTGGGTAGAGTTTGTATCTCAGTCGTTACTTATTATATGTTACATCATATAATACTGTCATAGATAACAATACCCTTTCATGATGTCCTCAGGAACAACAATTCTTGGGGCTAGATTTTGTATCTCAGGTGTTGCTAATCATATATTAGATCATATAATACTGGCATACATATCCATACCCTTTCATGCTGTCCTCAGGAACGACGGTGCTTGGGGCTTACGACCCTCTAGAGGAAGTAGCCGACATCTGTGCTTCGGAGAACCTCTGGCTTCATGTGGATGCAGCCTGGGGTGGAGGTGCTCTCCTTTCCTCCAAACATAAACACAAACTTGCTGGGATTCATAGGCTTGTATCTTTGATTTCTGTTATACCCCACCCACCTTCCTTTTTCCTTTCCTCTAAAAATGTACATACATGAATACATATAGTAAAGGCTTTTCCCCCTTTACAAGGGAGGTAGCCAAAATCAGAGACATAAATCCAATCCCACCCATTTCATCCCCACATACTCCACTCCCATTCACCACCCCTCCCTCCCTCTTTTCATGGCTCCTCCTGGATAACAGGTCATCCCTGCATCTCGCCTAATGCCCTGGGTCAGAAGCAATGCAGCAAGACTACTTCATTTAATCGGCGATCCCCCCCTCCCTCTCCGTCCCCTCATGTAGAAAAAGAGAAGATGTGAAGAAATCCCTTCGGGCTGCATCAAAATAGCGTTCACACATTCTCCATGACCACCCAATCTGCCGCCAACCTCCTTCCATGCATACATCTCCATCTCTTCTCCTTCTTCCTTTTCTTTACTTTTTCCTCCTCCCTTGCTTCTCCTTCTTCCTATTCTTCTTCTTCTCTTTCTCTTTCTCCCTCTCTTTTCCTCTTCTTCCTTTTCTTCTGCTTCTCTTTTTCTTCCTCCCTCTCTTTTCCATTTTCCTCTCCCTTCTCCCTCTCTTCTCTTTCTTCTTCCTCTTCTTCTTCTTCTTCTTCTCCTTCTCCCTCTCTTCTCCTTCCTCTTTCTCTTCTCCTACTTGTTCTCTAAAAATCTAAGATATGTAATGATAAAATAACCAAATAAATAGACAAATAGATCAGTGGATGAAAAATAAACAGGTAGATGAATAGATAAATGAGTGAATAGATAATTATGTAAATGAAATGAGCATATAAGTAAAAATGTCAGGATATACGGAGAATCATGGAAGACTCAATATATTCCAAGAATTAAAAAGAAGATTCATAACATTAGAGTGAAAAATATAGATATTAACCACATGAGAAACAACGGTCTCAACAGCTTGTAGATTTGAAGTAGAAGTAGATAAAATTCGTCTCTACAACCATGTCGTTATAAACTTCTCACAGAATCAAATGCATATAAAACAGTTTCAAATTTAAAGATTCATTCATCATGATTAGAAGACACTGTAATCTTCAAAATGTAAAACGTGAAAATAATAACCCTGTTGTATTTGTCCATTATCTTTATTTATTTGTTCTGAAATTCTTATAATTTGTAAACAAAAGCCAAAAGGATGTTGATGCAAGTTAATGAAATATAAACAATGGGAGGGAGGATATCTGATAAGAGACAATTATTGGGAGTTTCAGTTTTTGGGGCAGGAATTGCCTCTAAATATGAAATAATCAATCTGCTTCGAGTTCCCAATAAATTTCAAATCCCACCTTTTTCACTGATTTCTCCTATCCACCCTGCAATCTTTGTTTTAACATTTGGTTTGTCCTTGTGTAATGACCTGGGGACGAATGTTGGATCAACAGGGCTGATAGCATCACTTGGAATCCACACAAGCTTATGGCGTGCCCCCAGCAGTGCTCTGTGTTCCTAACACGACACAAGGGTCTTTTGAGCCTTGCCAATTCGGCGCATGCCTCATATCTCTTCCAAAAGGTAAGTTCCCAAATTAGCATTCTGATCTATTTATAGACCAAAAGGTCTCCTGTTGGTATACTCTTCCTTTGTAATCCTTTGCAAACTGTTGTGGCTTGCTCTTACTGTGCATGACTGTCTTGGATGGATCAGATTTATCTGTTTATTAATCAGTTAATTTGTTTATTTATATATCTATTTATAATATTCATTTATTCATTTATTTACTCATTTATTTATTTATATACTCATTTATTTACTCATTTATTATTATATATTTTAATTTATTTATTTATTTTATCTATTTATTTATTTACTATTATTATTTTTATTTGTTTGTGTTTTTTTAGGTCTGACATCACATCCATGTACTGTAGTTGAAATATTCTTGGCAGGCACAAACACCATTCACTTTTAATTTTTTTGCCAACACCAACGTTTACCGATTTCTATTAATTTTTTCATAAATAATAAGCAATACCACAACTATTTATGCTCACATCCCATGCATATCTCCTGTGATGTGCATGTAAGTAGTAGTAGTTGTTGTTGTCATTCCTTGGACTTCTTATAACACTAGACGTTACTAAAGCTTTTGATGCCATCCCCTGAGACAATTTCACAAACAAAATAAACAACACAGACATGAACAATAATACCAAAAGATGGCTGGTCAGTTATCTAGCAGGTAGAAATACCTGTGTCATATAACGGCCGGTCATTGCACACCAGAAACTTGAAGAACGGAGTACATACTTAGTGCCCTGCCTTGTCCTCAACACTCTTTAATCAATACGTGATCCAAGACCATGGTGAATCACATGCATGATATACTCACACCCCAGAAATACACATTTCTTCTTTCACTTTTCACAGATGACGTAACAATTACATGCACACACAGAGAGAACTGCAGAAATACTACAGCCATACCTCAGCTCATAGTAGTTGTACCATGGTTTTTATAACAAAATACATTGTAGGCAAATGTTGCTGTTGCTGGTAAATACCTTGAATGTCCTGTCAATTCAGTTTATCTATTAGAATCTATCTATATACCAAGGGCTTTTCCACCTTACAAACGTGATAGACAAGTCAACCTTTAGAATAAGGAAGTGATATAACACCTATGGTAACCCAAGCCAATTTTCAGGACAAATTCTACGACACCAGCTATGACGTGGGGGACAAGTATCTCCAGTGTGGCAGGCGTGCTGATGTCCTCAAACTCTGGACAATGTGGAAGGCTAAGGTGCTCGTCAACAAGAGTCTGTATGCCAACATTAACCTAAGCACAGATTGAGTTATAGACAATACAGGTGACGCAGCACAGAACGTAGGCAGACTTTCTGTTGCTGAAATGAAGTACAATTTGAACTTCTCTCTCACCAGAAATACTTCTGGATGTGCTCCCTTACCATTTCAAGTCAGAGAGTTCAAAATGTACTTCAGTGCAGCAACAGGAAGTCTGTCTTTGTTCTGTGCTGTGTTGCCGATCTCGCCTACATCTCAGTTTGTGCTTAGGTTTATATCACTAAACCTATAATTTTCTCTGACTATTGGAGCAGATTTACAGCCTGTAGCTTTTGGGAAAGAATTTGATATGTTGGAGGGGAATAATTTTTCTCCAGTATATCAAATGACACATATACCAACGGCTTTTTCCCCCTTACAAGGGAGGTAGCCAAAAACAAAGGCATAAAATTTACTCCCACCCATTCCATCCCCATATACTCCACTCCCATTCACCCCCCTTCCTCCCTCTTATCTTGGTTTCTCCTGGATGTTGGATCATCTCTGGATCTCACCCACTACTCTGGGTCAGAAGCAATGTCGCAAGACACAGCACGTCCACAGCAAGGCTGCTTCATTCAATTGGTGACCCCCCTCTCCGTCCCCTCATAAAAGAGAGAGAAAGAGAGAGAAGACGGGGAGAAATCCCTTCAGGCTGTGTCAAAATATCATTCACACATCCTCACCCCCCATCCACCACCCACTCCCTTCCATGCATTACAGCATCATCCACTCACCCCTATCTACTGTCTTCTCCCTTCCTCAACAGATATCTCCCCTATTTCCCAATACCCCTTTTACCCCACCCATCCATGTGGTCATAACATGTGAAAGCGTCTGTAGATACTCATGGTTATACGAGAGCATGTCATCATTAGTTGATACATGTGAAATAAGTTTAATTTCCTTTTCTTTTTTTCATAAGGTGGGGTGACATCAGGTGGCTGCTCCCTTCTATCTTCTACTATAAGCCAGTAACTCAGAAACTGCCCCACAGATAAAACAGACAAGAATCCAAACTTTCTTCTATTCCATGGGCCTATTTTTCCTCCAACATACGATTAATCAGCACTACTGCCCACCTCCACCACATTTTCATCTAACTTGTTCCAAACGTCTATTGTCCTATGGGGATAGCTGTTCTTTTTCAGGTCTCTTCTATAGTTGTCTTTCTTGCTTAAGTTTTGCCAGCCTCTCCTCATTAGATAGTTCTAAGAGCGTTGGTACCAATTTCGTAATTGCTCTTTGTATTCTTTCAAATTTTGTTATAAATGTTTTTGTACTTGGTGACCACGTTGTCGCTGCTCTTATCAAAGTGATTAGTATTTTCTTCACCATTTCTTCGTCCAGGTATGTAAATGCCACTTTGATTGATCTTATTAGATTATAAGTTTCTCCAAAATATTTTGATTATTTGTTTCTCAGGGGACATATCATTCATAATAATGACTCCTAGGTCCTTCTCTTTTTCTACATTTTTCAATTTCTTCCTCTCCAAATTTATATGATCCCACTATTCTTTTTTGCTTCTTCCAAATTTTATTATACTACACTTCTTAATATTGAATTCCATCTCCCACTTCCTACTCCATTCCCATACTTTATTGAGATCACACTGCAGCGACTCACACTCTTCTTCGGTGCTCACTTTTTTCAACATTTTTGCATCGTCTGCGAATAAGATCATATAACTTTTAATCCCTTCATCCATATCATTAATATATATAGCAAACATTATTGGGACCAAAACTGTTCCCTGTTCCCACTAATCACCTCATTCCAATTGGATTGTTTGTTTCTTATCATCACTCTCATTTTCCTTTCATAAAAGAAGTCTTCCATCCACTAAAGTAGTTTGCCCTGTATTCCTCCTGTAGTTTCTAATTTCTTTAGCAATTTCATATGTGCCACCTTATCAAAAATAAATTCAGGTCTAGAAATGCAGAATCACCCCATCCATCTCTTTTTTGTATTATATCTATTTGTCTTGAATAGAAACACATCAAGTTTATGACACATGATTGTCCTTGTCTAAATCCAAACTACCTCGGATTTAGTACATTATTTATTTCCAAATGCTTTACCCATCTAATTTTGATCATTCTTTCACAAATTTTAGCGATCGTACTTGTAAGAGAGACCGATCTATAGTTTGTAGGATCTTTGTTTCCCCCCTTATATATTGGTACTATATTTACTCTTTTCCAATCTTCTGGAATTTTTCCTTCCTTCAATGAACTGCTTATTAGACTATGTATTTTGTCTGTTAGTTCGTTTCTGCATTCTCTTATTATCCAGTTTGCCATTTCATCTGGACCATACGATTTTCTGACATTGAGATTACTCAAGTCTTTCATTATTTCATTCTTTGTTACTTCTATCTCTTTCATAGGGAGACTTTCCCCTCTCACTCGACATCTCTAGGTTGTATATTCTCTCTCATAAACACTAATTTAAATGCCTTGTTCATAATTTCTGCCATTTCTCTTTCCTCTATGTATTCTATTCCTCTTTGTCGTAGTTTCACTAATTCTTGTTTGTTTTTCAGTTTGTTGTTTACAAATCTATAAAGTAGTTTTGGTTGATCTTTACATTTTTCTATGGCATCCTTTTCGTATTTTCTCTTTTCTTCTCTGCGCACTTGTACATATTGATTTCTATAACCAGTATATATTTTCCATCTATGTATTTTCTGTTTCCCTTTTATTTTTCTCTGTTATGTGCCATATCCTCACTTTCATATTCACTACTCTCCAATAGAATTCCCCTTTTTCTGACTCTGTTCTCATCTCGTTTTTTTTTCCTTAGCTTCTTGTCTTTTTGTTTTCTCATCCTCTCTTTCCTCTTTATTCATTTCTCTTTTTATCCATACCTTTTTATATTGTTCACTGTCTGCTAGTTTCCCTGCTTTTGCTAAGATATTATCTGCTGTCGTTTGTGACCTGAATTTAACCTTAACTGGTCTGGTGTTATCTGTACTATATTTCCCGATCCAAAGATTTCTTCAATTTGTTTCCCTATTTCAGGTTCATCTTCCTGAACTAATTCTAATATATTTACTTTTTCTTTTTCCTCCTTAATTCTTGTAGTGTGTATTTACCTAGTTGTATTTACCTAGTTGTATTTTACGGGAAGGGGAGCTATGCTCGTGATGTCCCGTCTTCATATCTCATTTTATCTAAACTATTTTTAAATTCATGTATTGTTTTTGCACACACCACTTTCTCATCTAACTTGTTCCAACTGTTTATTACTATGTGAGGAAAGCTGTTCTTTTTCAGATCTCTTCTATAGCTGTCTTTTTTTATTTTCTTTCCGTGTCCTCTTGTATTTCTATCATCCCATTTTATCAGATTCTCTCTATCAGTAATTTCTATGCCTTTCATGATTCTGTATATAGCTATCAAATCTCCTCTCTTCTTTGCTCTAGTGTCTGTAGTTCAAGTTTTTCTAGTCTCTCTTCATATGATAGTTTTGAGAGTGTTGGTGCCAATTTTGTAATTACTCTTTGTATTCTTTCAATTTTTTTTATACATTTTTTTTGTACTTGGTGACCATATCGTTGCTGCATATTACAATCTTGGTCTTATCAGGGTGATTATAATTTTCTTCACCATTTCTTCATCCAGGTATGTAAATGCCACTTTGATTGTTCTTATTAAATTATAAGTTTCTCCAAAAATCTTATTTATATGTTTCTCAGGTGACATATTATTCATAACAATGACTCCCAGGTCCTTCTCATTTTCTACTTTTTTTATTCCTTCTTCTCCCAATTTATATGATCCTGTTATTCTGTTTTTGCTTTTTCCAAATTCCATTATACTACACTTTTTTGTATTGAACTCCATCTCCCACTTCCTACTCCATTCCTGTACTTTATTTAGATCACTCTGTAGTGATTCACAATCTTCTTCCGTGTTCACTCTTTTCAGTAGTTTTGCATCATCTGCAAAGAAGCTCATATAGCTTTCAATTCCTTCATCCATATCATTAATATATATAGCAAACATTATTGGGGCCAGAACTGTTCCTTACGGAACACCGCTTATTACTTCATCCCATTTTGAGTGTTTGTCTCTTATCACTACTCTCATTTTCCTTTCTTACAAAAAATCTTCCATCCAATTAAGCAGTTTGCCCTGTATTCTTCCTTGAGTTTCTAATTTCTTAAGCAACTTCTTATGTGGTACTTTGTCAAAAGCTTTTTTTAGGTCTAGAAATGCACAATCAGCCCATCCATCTCTTTCTTGTATTATATCTATTAGCCTTGAATAGAAACATATTAAATTGGTGACACATGATCGTCCTTGTCTGAATCCAAATTGCCTTGGATTTAACACGTTGTTTTTTTTTCTAAATATTTTACCCATCTACTTTTGACAATTCTTTCACAAATATTTGCTATTGTACTTGTTAGGGAGACTGGTCTATAGTTGTTAGGGTCTTCTTTATTTCCTCCTTTATATATGGGTACTATATTTGCTTTTTTCCAATCTTCTGAAACTTTTCCTTCTTTCAAGGAACTGTTTATTATGCTATGTATTTTGTCTGCCAGTTCATTCCTGCATTCTTTCAAAATCCAGTTTGCTATTTCATCTGGTCCATGCAATTTTCTGACATCAAGATAACTCAAGTATTTCAATATTTCGTTCTTTGTTACTTCTATTTCTTTCATGGGAGGGACTTTCTCTTTCCATTCGATCTCTTCAGGTTGTATGTTCTCCCTTGTAAACACTGATTTAAAATGTTTGTTCATAATTTCCGCCATTTCAATTTCCTCTGTGTATTCAACTCCTCCTTGTCTTAATTTCTCCAAGTCTTGTTTGTTTTTCAATTTGTTGTTTACAAATCTGTAAAATAGTTTTGGTTGATCTTTACACTTTTCTATGACATCTTTTTCATATTTTCTCTTTTCCTCTCTGCATGCTTGTACATATTCATTTCTATAACAAATATATATTTTCCATTTTTCAAGCCCTCTGTCTTTTTTCCATCTGGTCCAAGCTTTGTCTCTTTTGTCTTTTAACTCCCTACAACTTCTATTGTACCAGCATTTTACATATTCTTTTTCTTGTTTTTGTCTTGGGACATACTTTTCCACTCCTTTTTTGTAAATTTTTGTCAAAATATTCCATTTCTCTTCCATTGTTGTTTCTTCTTTGTATATTTCTTCCCAGTTTTCTTTTTGAAAGAATTCTCTTATTTTATCAAAGTTTGTTTTTTCATACATCATTCTTCCTTTTCTATATTGTTCATTTCTTTTCATGTATTTTTCTTCATTTAGTTCCAGTTCAATCAATATGTGGTCACTTTTACTTATTGGTGTTTTATATTCAATCTTGTCCACTATTCTAGGTTCAGATGTAATTATTAGGTCTAGTCTCGATAGTTCTTCCTCATTTCTATACCTAGTGTTCTCCTGTATCCACTGTGTCATTGTATTGTCAGTAATCATCTCAAGTAGAGCATTTCCCCATGAGCCGTCTCCACCCTTTACTGTCATTTCTTCCCAGCAGATTTCTTTGCAATTATAGTCGCCCATCATAACTATTCTTCCTCCATCTTCCATTATCTTATTTAATGTTATCTTTGTGTCCTCTAACATACTTTTATGTTCACTCTCTTCCCACGAGGCTGTTCTCGGAGACACATAATTTATCACAAACTTTCTGCTCTTCTTATCTCTGTCTTCCACTTCGATCATAATCATCTCTACTGTATTCTTTCCATATGTGACACACCTCACGTTTATATCCTTCTTAGTCAGGAACATAACTCCACCCCCTTGCTTTGTCTCTCTGTTTTTAATCCAATAATTATATGCATCATGTCCTACACTGTTGGGTGGTAGTGGACCTTTTAATTTTGTTTCTACAATTCCCATTATGTCCGGTTCTTTTTCCTTCAAATAATCATTCAGCTCATTCAATCCTGTTATTAATCCATTTATATTTGTGTAAGACACTCTTAGTTTTCTGCCACTTCCATTGTGTTCTCTGTTTCCCTTTTGTTTTTCTCTTGTGTGTCGAATTTCCTTAGTTTCATATTCACTACTCTCCAATAGAATTTCTCTTTTTCTGACTCTGTTCTTTCCTCGTTTTTTTCCTTAGCTTCAAGTCTTTTCTGTTTTTCTTCCTCTCTTTCCTCTTTATTCATTTCCCTTTTTATCCATACCTTTTTATATTGTTCACTTGTTGCTAGTTTCCCTGTTTTGGATAGGATATTCTCTGCCGTCGTTTGTGACCTGAATTTAATCTTAATTGGTCTGGTCTTATCTGTACTATATTTTCCGAGTCTGAACTTCTCTTCGATTTGTTTCATTATTTCTGGTTCATCTTCCTGAACTAATTGTAGTAAATTTCTTAGTTTTTTTCATTTTCCTCTTTGATTCTTGAGGTTCTATCTGGGTTATGTTTCTCTTCCATTCCTAATATAATTATACATTTCTTTTTGTCTGCTAAGTCTCTTACAATATTCTCCTTCTGTCTCATCACTTTGATAACTGAGTCTTCAGTTTGTTCTCTCATTTGCTGTTTAATTATATCAGTAAATGCAACTTTACTGTTTTCTTTTATCGACTTCCATCCCTCTCTGTTTTCTTTACTATTCCTCTTCAATTCCTCATTCTCCACCTTTACTTCTTTTAACTGTCTTTTCAGGTTTTCTATTTCATCAGTTAAGTTTTTGTTCGCCTTCTCTAGTTCTTCCAATTTTTCAACCCTCCGTATAATATTGTTAACATGACCGAACCTACGCTCCAAGTCCTCGATCATCTTATCGACCTTCTCTTCTAGTCTTGTCAGTCGGGGGGGGTTTGTGTCCCCCCCACCCTCTTTAAATACCTGGAAAATATTCTCATCACTTTCTACTGTATTGCTCTTATCTATACTTCTAATCTTTACATTTTTATTAGACATTTCATCGTCGTCGGGGGGCCGTTTGTTTACCTTTTGCCTGTCTGCCTGGGCCAAGTCTACTCCTTCCTCATTTCCTTCCATTTCCCTCAGTAACCCCTCCCCTTCTCCTCTTTCCCTACTTTCCTACTACTCCACGAGCAATTTCCCCCCCACCCTGTAAATACAATAGGCACTTCTCTTTGCGTTGGGATCCACAAAACTTCAATTTTCTTCAGAACGTCTTCTAAGCCGTCCGTTCGTTGAAGTGTGTGTGTATTTACCTAGTTGTATTTTACGGGAAGGGGAGCTATGCTCGTGGGGTCCCGTCTTCATATCTCATTTTATCTAAACTATTTTTAAATTCATGTATTGTTTTTGCACACACCACTTTCTCATCTAACTTGTTCCAACTGTCTATTACTCTGTGAGGAAAGCTGTTCTTTTTCAAATCTCTTCTATAGCTGTCTTTTTTTATTTTCTTTCCATGTCCTCTTGTATTTCTGTCATCCCATTTTATCAGATTCTCTCTATCAGTAATTTCTATGCCTTTCATGATTCTGTAAATAGCTATCAAATCTCCTCTCTCTCTTCTTTGCTCTAGTGTCTGTAGTTTAAGTTTTTGTAGTCTCTCTTCATATGATAGTTTTGAGAGTGTTGGTGCCAATTTTGTAATTGCTCTTTGTATTCTTTCAAGTTTTTTTATACATTTTTTTGTACTTGGTGACCATATCGTTGCTGCATATTCCAATCTTGGTCTTATCAGGGTGATTAGGATTTTCCTCACCATTTCTTCATCCAGGTATGTAAATGCCACTTTGATTGTTCTTATTAAATTATAAGTTTCTCCAAAAATCTTATTTATATGTTTCTCAGATGACATATTATTCATAACAATGACTCCCAGATCCTTCTCATTTTCTACTTTTTTTATTCCTTCTTCTCCCAAATTATATGCTCCTGTTATTCTGTTTTTGCTTTTTCCAAATTCCATTATACTACACTTTTTTGTATTGAACTCCATCTCCCACTTCCTACTCCATTCTTGTACTTTATTTAGATCTCTCTGTAGTGATTCACAATCTTCTTCAGTTTTCACTCTTTTCAGTAGTTTTGCATCATCTGCAAAGAAGCTCATATAGCTTTCAATTCCTTCATCCATGTCATTAATATATATAGCAAACATTATTGGGGCCAGAACTGTTCCCTGCGGGACACCACTTATTACTTCATTCCATTTTGAGTGCTGGTCTCTTATCACTACTCTCATTTTTCTTTCTTGCAAAAAGTCTTCCATCCAATTTAGCAATTTACCTTGTATTCCTCCTTCATATTCTAATTTCTTAAGCAACTTCTTATGTGGTACTTTGTCAAAAGCTTTTTTTAGGTCTAGAAATGCACAATCAGCCCATCCATCTCTTTTTTGTATTATATCTATTAGCCTTGAATAGAAACATATTAAATTGGTGACGCATGATCGTCCTTGTCTGAATCCAAATTGCCTTGGATTTAGTACGTTGTTTTTTTCCAAGTATTTTACCCATCTACTTTTGATCATTCTTTCACAAATTTTTGCTATTGTACTTGTTAGAGAGACTGGTCTATAGTTGTTAGGGTCTTCTTTATTTCCTCCTTTATATATAGGTACTATATTTGCTTTTTTCCAATCTTCTGGAACTTTTCCTTCTTTTAAGGAACTGCTTATTATGCTATGTATTTTGTCTGCCAGTTCATTCCTGCATTCTTTCAGAATCCAGTTTGCTATTTCATCTGGCCCATGCGATTTTCTGACATCAAAATTACCCAAGTGTGTCAATATTTCATTCTTTGTTACTTCTATTTCTTCCATAGGGGGGACTTTTTCTTTCCACTCAATCTCTTCAGGTTGTATATTTTCCCTTGTAAACACTGATTTAAAATGTTTGTTCATAATTTCTGCCATTTCCATTTCCTCAGTGTATTCAACTCCTCCTTGTCTTAATTTCTCCAAGTCTTGTTTGTTTTTCAGTTTATTGTTTACAAATCTGTAGAATAGTTTTGGTTGATCTTTACACTTTTCTATAACATCTTTTTCATATTTTCTTTTTTCCTCTCTGCACTTTTGTACATATTCATTTCTATAACCGGTATATATTTTCCATTTTTCAGGTCTTCTGTCTTTTTTCCATCTGGTCCAGGCTTTGTCTCTTTTGTCTTTTAACTCCCTACAACTTTTGTTGTACCAGCATTTTACATATTCTTTTTCTTGTTTTTGTCTTGGGACATACTTTTCCACTCCTTTTTTGTAAATTTTTGTCAAAATATTCCATTTCTCTTCCACTGATGTTTCTTCTTTGTATATTTCTTCCCAGTTTTCTTGTTGGAAGAATTCTCTTATTTTATCAAAGTTTGTTTTTTCATACATCATTCTTCCTTTTCTATATTGTTCATTTCTTTTCATATATTTTTCTTCATTAAGTTCCAGTTCAATCAATATGTGGTCACTTTTACCTATTGGTGTTTTATATTCAATCTTGTCCACTATTCTAGGTTCAGATGTAATTATTAAGTCTAGCCTCGATGGTTCTTCTTCATTTCTATACCTAGTGTTCTCTTGTATCCATTGTGTCATTGAATGGTCAGTAATCATCTCAGGTAGAGCATTTCCCCATGAGTCATCACCACTCTTTACTGTCATTTCTTCCCAGCAGATTTCTTTGCAATTAAAGTCGCCCATCATAACTATTCTTCCTCTGTCTTCCATTATTTTAGTTAATGCTATCTTTGTGTCCTCTAACATACTTTTATGTTCACTCTCCTCCCATGAGGCTGTTTTCGGAGGCACATAATTGATCACAAATTTTCTGCTCTTCTTATCTCGGTCTTCCACTTCTATCATAATCATCTCTACTGTATTCTTTCCATATATGACACCTTTCACGTTTATATCCTTCTTAGTCAGGAACATAACTCCTCCCCCTTGTTTTTTCTCTCTGTTTCTAATCCAATAATTGTATGCATCATGTCCTACACTGTTGGGTGGTAGTGGGCCTTTTAATTTTGTTTCTACAATTCCCATTATGTCCGGTTCTTTTTCTTTCAAATAATCATTCAGTTCATTCAATCCTGTTATCAATCCATCTATATTTGTGTAAGACGCTCTTAGTTTTCTGCCACTTCCATTGTGTTCTCTGTTTCCCTTTTGTTTTTCTTTAGTATGTCGAACTGCTTTATTTTCATGTTCACTACTCTCCAATAGAATCTCTCTTTCTCTGACTCCGTTCTTTCCTCGTTTTTTGCCTTAGCTTCAAGTCTTTTCTGCTTTTCTGCCTCTCTTTCCTCCTTATTCATTTCTCTTTTTATCCATACCTTTTTATATTGATCATTTGTTGCTAGTTTCCCTGTTTTGGATAGAATTTTCTCTGCCGTTGTTTGTGACCTGAATTTAATCTTAATTGGTCTGGTCTTATCTGTACTATATTTTCCGAGTCTGAATTTTTCCTCAATTTCCTTTATAATTTCTGGTTCATCTTCCTGGACTAATTTTAATAAACTGCTTACTCTTTCATTTTCCTCCTTGATTCCTGCGGTTCTATCTGGGTTATGTTTCTCTTCCATTCCTAATATAATTATACATTTCTTTTTGTCAGCTAATTCTCTTACTATATTCTTCTGTCTCATCACTTTAATAACTGAGTCTTCATTATGTTCTTTCAATTGCTGTTTGACTATGTCAGTGAATGAAACCTTATTCCCTTCTTGGGTTGTTCTCCAATTTTTAGCTTCTTTAGCTATTGTCTCTCTGTTTTCATTACTATTCTTCTTCAATTTCTCATTCTCCTCCTATACATTTCCTAACTGTCTTTTTAGGTCCTCTATTTCTTCAGTTAAGTTTCTGTTTGCCTTCTCTAGTTGTTCCAACCTTTCAATTCTCTGGAAAATGGAGTCAACATTACCTAACTTACGTTCCAAGTCCTCGATCACCTTATCAACTCTCTCCTCTAGTCTTCTCAGTCGGGGGGGGGGGGTTGTGTCCCCCCCACCCTCTTTAAATCCCTGGAACATATTCTCGTCACTTTCTACTGTATTGCTCCTCTCTATACTTCTAATCTTTACATTTTTATTAGACATTTCATCATCGCTCAGTCTTTTGTTTACCTTTCGCTTGTCTGGCTGGGCCAAGTCTACTCCCTCCTCATTTCCTTCCATTTCCCTCAGTAATCCCTCCCCTTTTCCTCTTTCCCTACTTTCCCACTACTCCACGAGCAATTTCCCCCCCACCCTGTAAAAACACTAGGCACTTCTCTTTGCGTTGGGATCCACAGACTTCAGTTTTCTTCAGAACGTCATCCAAGCCGTCCATTCGCTGAAGTGTGTGTGTGTGTGTGTTTTACGTATTATCCACGGTGGAATACCATTTTTGGTCATGGCATTCACCCATGAGTAATTCTGAAGACCTATTTTTTGTTCTTCTCACAGCTTAATTGGATCCTTCTTGCTGTTCTGAAAATTACTTTAACTCGGTATATTTTACTTCATAGACACACATTGGAGATTAGTGGCTGTGCATATTTGTACATTTAGATAAAGGCGAAGGTGTTTATGTACTGAAACATTACAATGAATTTATGTCTTTCAGGGGACAAAGGGGTTCGAGTATCACATTGACCATGTGTTCAAAATGGCAGAGTACTTTGTGTCAAAAGTTCGGGAAACAGAAGGTTACAAATTGGTGCTGAAAGAACCTGAATGCACTAATGTGTGCTTCTGGTACTATCCACCATCACTGCAGGGGCTAGAGGGCCAGAAAGACTTTAAGCAGAAACTTCACAAAGTAAGTACACAGGTCTTGAAAAAATACATTCATTAATTGTCTTGATTGGCTGTCTCCATCCTCACTTGGTGTTTCTTTTGATGGAGTTGTTGGCATCTGGCAGTTACATAACACAAGGTTGTCACTGAACTTTGGAATCTAACTGTATATTCTGTTCTTTAACTCATTTATTGCAAGAGGTTTCTCTCAGCTGAATAAAGCCACCTGGCACCAGCCAGAATAGAAATGTCATCACTTTGTCACTGAAAGGGCTAATCATAGTTTCTTATTGTCAGCAGTAGGTAAGTTTCCATCAGGTGAATGAAATTCCTCAACAGCGGTTTGAATAAAATTTATAAACTGTCTTTAGTAGTGGAGAGATTAACTTTGATTCTTCTGTGTTTTCCAGGTGGCACCACTCGTGAAGGAGCGCATGGTCAAGACAGGTACCATGATGGTGACCTACCAGCCCCTACATGACAAACCCAATTTCTTCAGGCTAGTTCTTCAGAACTCTGCAGTCACTAAAGATGATATGGACTACTTCTTAAAGAAGATTCAGGAACTAGCCCAAGATTTGTAGTTTCCTAAGGTTATTTATCTGGTATACTTTTGTGGTCAGCAACTTCAATAACAGTTACAAAGGATTACAAAGGATTACAAAGGCGGAGCATGCCGACAGGAGACCTTTTGGTCCATATCTAGGTCGGATGCGAAAAAAAAAATCATAATAATAATAAAATAATAAATAAAAACTATAATAATGTAAATAACAAATAAAATACATAAATAAATGCATAGGTATAGTTAAATAGTAAACAAACAGGTAAATAGTAAATAATAATAAATTGACATATAACTAATAATAAATGAAAATCAGACAGACAAATGATAACAAAACAAAAACAAATAATACAAAATAAATTGTAATCATTACAGCATCTTGCTTAAGTGTTTATCTAAATGATTCTTAAAGCTTCAAACTGAACTACATTGCACTACCTGTGCAGGAAGTTTATTCCATTCATTAACTACACGGTTGGCAAAGTTGTTTCTACCTACTTCCAAATTGAATCTATTTCCGGACAGTTTGAGACCATTGTTTCTTGTCTGATTATCATTCAATGTGAAAATTTTGTCACTTTTTATGTTGTCAATTCCCTTTAGAATCTTAAAGACCTGTATCAAGTCACCTCTGAGTCTACGCTTTTTTAGGGAAAACAAATTCATGTGTTTTAGTCGATTTTCGTATGATTTATTTTTGATATTTGGAATCAGTTAATAAACAAGTACTTTATATTCTGTAAATTGTTAAGTTTAGTCATGATCTTCTAAGGGAGCCAGTTGTATGAATAAAGACAAGTTTCCTCACTGCTGTCACTGATTTAAATGTCATGTAATTTACTACTTAATGACAACATGTAATTACCAGAAGCAGCATTACTAATGTAGAGCAACACTTAAAACATTCAACTACATATAGTATTTGCATGCACCAAGCAAATATGTTTTTAAATCAGAATCTATGGTTGTTCCATCATAAATTAATTAACTAAGAGGACTCAAAATAATAATTGTCTCGAGTTTCACAGACTGTAAATCCACAGTCCTTTTCACTTCCGCCATACATATCGCCTTCATTCCTTGCTTAAACCATGCAAAGAATGCATCTTGTCACTTCCCAAGCAGTACTGCCATTTCATCTTTAGTGCATCTCTCATGAAACAGGTTGTCACCTTAGTGTCTACATTCTTTTCCAACTTTCTGTCTCACACACATTTCTGTATGTTCATTATACTGACAGTGATGCCATCCACCCACCTTTTCCATGGTGAACCCCTCCCAGCACTACTGCTACATGCATTTTCTAAGGAACTCTATTTTCATCCATCCTCCTAACCTGACGAACTGGTATTTTTAAAATCAATGCTGCTACCCACAAAACAAAGTGGTCCATGAAAGGAGACCAACACCCTTACCTTACCTCTGGTATTTAGACCCTCCAGTTGAGCTAGCATGGCCCCTTCTTCTTTTATCATATTCATCCTTTTCCTTTCTGGTTAAAACATGTGGAAATTGCATTACATTTCTTTCTCAGTAGTATTGCCAGTTCGTTCCTGGTTCATCCTTCTAATGGAACTTTGCTTTAGTTCATATGATTACTTTATTCTCCAGCTCTATCATTCACATACATTATTGCTTGTTTGAATTGTCTATATGCTATTCAAAAGATCCATTATTATGTTTTTACTTTCACTAATGATAAACAAATGATAAAATGTTGCTTTTTCATGAATTATCATTTTCACAAATATGCACTTGTAAATCAAATGCATCCATGTGCATTTTCAAAATATATATAATAGTGCAAAACATAATTCACACATCAGAAAATGTAAGAAGTAGTATTTGAGTAGAAATGAAAAATCCATTAATTGCAAGGTGTTGATCACCAATATTACATACAGTAAATAGAGCAGAGGAAGTCCAATATAAAGAACAATTTTTTAGTAGCATAATGTCTTTTGGTATATGTATGTATGTACAAAGTTTTGCTTGGTAGAGCTTACAAAGTACAGTACCTAAGTAAATTTAAACAATTCTGAACTAAGAAATGAGCTCAAAGGATTAGAAAATTATATAATCAAAGTTAAATGTGAAAATGAAAAATCAAAATCAATGATACTACTAATAATGAGAACTTTAAAAAAGAGGTAGATATCAAAATGCAGGCAATGGCTGAGAGAATTGAAGAAAACTTAGGTGAGGAAAGTATGCAAAAGATTATGAAATGGAATGAAAACAGAGAAAATTAAGAAATTGCCTTTAAAGAAACAGTACAAAAAAGATGCAGGAAAATGCAAATGATACAAACATTCAAGTAATTAAAGAAAAGGCAAAATGGGTTAAAGATACAGTGGATAGAAGAAAAATGTATTGTGGTATCTGGACTGAAGGAAAAACATGGTCTGATGAGGTACACAAGAGAAAAATCAGAAAAAGAAACAGCAATATCAATTCTAAAAGAAATACAAGATGGTGACCAGGAAGTAGAGAAATATATAGAAGAGGTGTATAGAACGAGACAATATTCTAAGAAAAGAAATCAACCACTAAAGATAAAACTAATGGTAGTAGAAGACGTATTAGAAAAGCAAAATGGCAAGGAGCGAACATTACAACAAGATATGGATAAAAAGAGATATGATTGTTGAGGAAATAGAAAAAGAGAAGACAGTAAAAGGTGAAGCTTAAAAAAAAAAAAAAAAAAAAAAGAGAATGGAGACCGAAAGCAAGGAGTTCTATTTGAGGGTGGGTCATAGACATGAGGCTGAGAAAATTGTACACCAGAGTGGGTGAAACAAAAATAGATAACAAGATGGATAAAAAAGTGGCTCATACTAATATTGAGGGATTAATCTCAGGATTGAATGAACTAAATGATTACCTGTCAAGTGAAAAACCAGTCATAATGGGTATTGTAGAGACGAAATTAAAGGGTCCAATACCACCTAATAGTGTTGGACATGGGTTATACAATTATTAGTACAAAAACAGAAACGAGGAACAAGGAGGAATCATGTTCTTGTCCAAGAAAAACTTGAATGTGATGAAGGTTACTGAGGGTAAAAACAGTGTGGAAATAATGATAATTAAAGTCGAACAGAGACATGAAAAATAGAAACTTTGTGGTGATCTATGTGCCCCCAAAAACGGGCTCTTGGAAAGAGAGCGAGCATTCAGAAATGTTAGATGATACAAGGCATTCATTAAATGAGATACTAAAGGATAGAGGTAACCTGGTACTTATGGAGGATTTTAACTGCAAAGAAATCTGTTGGGAGGAGATGACAGTGAAGAGGGGGAGGATCTATGGGGAAATGTATTACTGGACATGACCACAGAACAATGACACAACGGGTAAATGAAAATACAAGGTACAGAAGTAATGAAGAACCGTTGAGACAAAATTTAATATTTACAACAGAACCTGAAATTATGGATAGAATTTAATACAAGACACCATTTGAAAAAAGTGACCACACACTAATAGAGGCTGAACTAAAGGAAGAAATATATATGGGGAGAAATGAAAAGTAAAGAAAAGGAAGACTGGTGTACAACAAAACGGACTTTGGAAAACTTAAAAAAAATCTTTTGAAATGCAAATTGAAGAGACAAAAGTGGAAGAGAATTGAGCGATCTTGATGGAAATCTAAAATGAAGGAGTGAACAGGTACGTACCAAGACAGAAATAAGAGAAGGTGTACATTAAATGCTGGTTCATCAGAAGATGCAGTGAGGCGAAAGATAGAAGAGACAAAGCTTGGAAAAAATTGAGAAAAGATAAAAAAAGAAAAAAAAAGAAATGGAAAATGGAAAATATAAATCAAATATAAAAATGAATATGTAAAAGTGCGCAGAGAAGAAAAAAGAAATTATGAAAAAGACATCATAGAAAACTGTAAAGATCAACCCAAACTATAGATATGTGAATGGAAAACTTAGAAATAAACAGGGAATTGTGAAATTACGCCAAGGAAATACAGAATACACAGAAGATCTAGAAATGGCATGAACAATCACTTCAAGTCGGTTTTCACTAGAGAAAAAGTACAGCACTGGGACGAAGGAAGTGAAGTGCGATCACCCCCCATGAGGGAAATAATGATAATAACACAAAAAGAAATAATGGGTCAATTAACGAACCTTGAGGTTAGAAAATCACACGGACCGGACGGAATTGCAAATTGGATACTAAAAAATGCAAAAAAGAACTAATGGACAAAATATATAACATAATATGTTGCTCACTCAAAGAGGGAAAAATACCAAAGGACTGGGAAAATGCCAACATTGTACCAATATATAGAGGAGGAAACAAGGAAAAACCAACTAATTACAGACCAGTCTCCCTAACAAGTACTGTAGCCAAATTTTGTGAGAAAATTATCAAGAATAAATGGGTAAAGCACCTGATGGAAAACAATATAATAAACTCGAGACAATTTGGATTCAGACAGGGAAGATCATATATCACAAATTTAGTCTGTTTCTACTCAAGACTAACAGATATTTTACAAGAAAGGGATGGATGGGCTGATTGTGCTTTCTTAGACTTACAAAAAGCCTTCGACTAAGTACCACACAAAAATAATTTAAAAAATTGGAGAACATAGGAGGGATACAAGGTAACCTACTAAACTGAATGGAGGATTTCATACATGGTATAAAAATGATAGTACTCAGAGAAAAATATTCAGGTAGGGAGGAGGTAATTATTGGAGTTCTGCAGGAAGTATTGGCTCCAATAATGTTCGCTATTTATGTGAATGACATGGATGAAGTGGTTGAATGTTACATGAGCTTCTTTGCAGACGATGCTAAATTGTTGAGGAAAGTGAAAACCGAAACGGACTGCAAATCACTACAGAGATCCCTCTCTTGATAGCATATTGGGCTACGTCACTGTAATTTTGTTACGGATTAGCTGGGTTCGAATCCTCAGCTCGTCCACGTTTCAATTTCCAAAGGATGCCTCCATCGAGTGACGCTCAGTCTCGACTGCGATGGCATGGAATTAAAAGTTATTTGTGATTGAAAAAATATATTAATTGATCACTGGGAACCATTCAGTGTATATATATATATATATATATATATATATATATTTTTTTATATATAAATATTAATGTATATTATATATATATATATATATATATATATATATATATATATATATATGTGTGTGTGTGTGCATTTACCTAGTTTACCTAGTATTTTACGGGAAGGGGAGCTATGCTCGTGGGGTCCCGTCTTCATATCTCATTTTATCTAAACTATTTTTAAATTCATGTATTGTTTTTGCACACACCACTTTCTCATCTAACTTGTTCCAACTGTCTATTACTCTGTGAGGAAAGCTGTTCTTTTTCAAATCTCTTCTATAGCTGTCTTTTTTTATTTTCTTTCCGTGTCCTCTTGTATTTCTGTCATCCCATTTTATCAGATTCTCTCTATCAGTAATTTCTATGCCTTTCATGATTCTGTAAATAGCTATCAAATCTCCTCTCTCTCTTCTTTGCTCTAGTGTCTGTAGTTTAAGTTTTTGTAGTCTCTCTTCATATGATAGTTTTGAGAGTGTTGGTGCCAATTTTGTAATTGCTCTTTGTATTCTTTCAAGTTTTTTTTTATACATTTTTTTGTACTTGGTGACCATATCGTTGCTGCATATTCCAATCTTGGTCTTATCAGGGTGATTAGGATTTTCCTCACCATTTCTTCATCCAGGTATGTAAATGCCACTTTGATTGTTCTTATCAAATTATAAGTTTCTCCAAAAATCTTATTTATATGTTTCTCAGGTGACATATTATTCATAACAATGACTCCCAGGTCCTTCTCATTTTCTACTTTTTTTATTCCTTCTTCTCCCAAATTATATGCTCCTGTTATTCTGTTTTTGCTTTTTCCAAATTCCATTATACTACACTTTTTTGTATTGAACTCCATCTCCCACTTCCTACTCCATTCTTGTACTTTATTTAGATCTCTCTGTAGTGATTCACAATCTTCTTCAGTTTTCACTCTTTTCAGTAGTTTTGCATCATCTGCAAAGAAGCTCATATAGCTTTCAATTCCTTCATCCAAATCATTAATATATATAGCAAACATTATTGGGGCCAGAACTGTTCCCTGCGGGACACCACTTATTACTTCATTCCATTTTGAGTGCTGGTCTCTTATCACTACTCTCATTTTTCTTTCTTGCAAAAAGTCTTCCATCCAATTTAGCAATTTACCTTGTATTCCTCCTTCATATTCTAATTTCTTAAGCAACTTCTTATGTGGTACTTTGTCAAAAGCTTTTTTTAGGTCTAGAAATGCACAATCAGCCCATCCATCTCTTTTTTGTATTATATCTATTAGCCTTGAATAGAAACATATTAAATTGGTGACGCATGATCGTCCTTGTCTGAATCCAAATTGCCTTGGATTTAGTACGTTGTTTTTTTTCCAAGTATTTTACCCATCTACTTTTGATCATTCTTTCACAAATTTTTGCTATTGTACTTGTTAGAGAGACTGGTCTATAGTTGTTAGGTTCTTCTTTATTTCCTCCTTTATATATAGGTACTATATTTGCTTTTTTCCAATCTTCTGGAACTTTTCCTTCTTTTAAGGAACTGCTTATTATGCTATGTATTTTGTCTGCCAGTTCATTCCTGCATTCTTTCAGAATCCAGTTTGCTATTTCATCTGGCCCATGCGATTTTCTGACATCAAAATTACCCAAGTGTGTCAATATTTCATTCTTTGTTACTTCTATTTCTTCCATAGGGGGGACTTTTTCTTTCCACTCAATCTCTTCAGGTTGTATATTTTCCCTTGTAAACACTGATTTAAAATGTTTGTTCATAATTTCTGCCATTTCCATTTCCTCAGTGTATTCAACTCCTCCTTGTCTTAATTTCTCCAAGTCTTGTTTGTTTTTCAGTTTATTGTTTACAAATCTGTAGAATAGTTTTGGTTGATCTTTACACTTTTCTATAACATCTTTTTCATATTTTCTTTTTTCCTCTCTGCACTTTTGTACATATTCATTTCTATAACCGGTATATATTTTCCATTTTTCAGGTCTTCTGTCTTTTTTCCATCTGGTCCAGGCTTTGTCTCTTTTGTCTTTTAACTCCCTACAACTTTTGTTGTACCAGCATTTTACATATTCTTTTTCTTGTTTTTGTCTTGGGACATACTTTTCCACTCCTTTTTTGTAAATTTTTGTCAAAATATTCCATTTCTCTTCCACTGATGTTTCTTCTTTGTATATTTCTTCCCAGTTTTCTTGTTGGAAGAATTCTCTTATTTTATCAAAGTTTGTTTTTTCATACATCATTCTTCCTTTTCTATATTGTTCATTTCTTTTCCTATATTTTTCTTCATTAAGTTCCAGTTCAATCAATATGTGGTCACTTTTACCTATTGGTGTTTTATATTCAATCTTGTCCACTATTCTAGGTTCAGATGTAATTATTAAGTCTAGTCTCGATGGTTCTTCTTCATTTCTATACATAGTGTTCTCTTGTATCCATTGTGTCATTCAATGGTCAGTAATCATCTCAAGGGTCATCGATTTGGTCCAAACTTGCGCCACAAGTACACAGTGGGACAGGGTGTCCATGACCGTTGAGAGCGGAATCCTGACACGAAGGGTCTGGCCGTCAGAGCCCTCCAAAGTTGCGCCAAATGACGTTTATGCCTGTAGAAGGGATACCGTGCGCCCGACTGCTGTGCCATTGGACTGCAGGGCATCGCAGGCCCCCCCGGACCAGTGGGTGTCCTAGCGGGTAAATCGCTGGAGGTGACCAAAATGACCCAAAACCCGAAAAAACTCAAAGGGGGTAGCCCATGGAATTTCGGGCAAACTCCGAGGGTCATCGATTTGGTCCAAACTTGCGCCACAAGTACACAGTGGGACAGGGTGTCCATGACCGTTGAGAGCGGAATCCTGACACCAAGGGTCTGGCCGTCAGAGCCCTCCAAAGTTGCGCCAAATGACGTTTATGCCTGTAGAAGGGATACCGTGCGCCCGACTGCTGTGCCATTGGACTGCAGGGCATCGCAGGCCCCCCCGGACCTGTGGGTGTCCTAGCGGGTAAATCGCTGGAGGTGACCAAAATGACCCAAAACCCGAAAAAAAACAAAGGATTTTGGGGGAAAATCCGAAGGTGAGCGATTTGGTCCAAACTTGCGCCACGCGTAGAGTGTGGGATAGGGTGCACATGAGCGTAGACAGCAGAATCGTGAGACCAAGGGTGTGGCGGTGAGAGCCCTCGAAAGTTGGTCCTTTTGACGTTTATGCCTCTGGCGGGGATAGGATGTGGGTGACTGGTGTGGGATTGCAGTGGAGGGCATCCCAGGCCTTGCCGGTGGTGTGGGTGTGATAGCGGGTAAATCGGTGGAGGTGACCAAAATGGCCCAAAATCCAAAAAATCTCCAAGGGGGTCCCCCATGGATTTTGGGGGGAAATCCGAAGGTGAGCGATTTGGTCCAAACTTGCGCCACGCGTAGAGTGTGGGATAGGGTGCACATGAGCGTAGACAGCAGAATCGTGAGACCAAGGGTGTGGCGGTGAGAGCCCTCGAAAGTTGGTCCTTTTGACGTTTATGCCTCTGGCGGGGATAGGGTGTGGGTGACTGGTGTGGGATTGCAGTGGAGGGCATCCCAGGCCTTGCCGGTGGTGTGGGTGTGATAGCGGGTAAATCGGTGGAGGTGACCAAAATGGCCCAAAATCCAAAAAAATCTCCAAGGGGGTCCCCCATGGATTTTGGGGGGAAATCCGAAGGTGAGCGATTTGGTCCAAACTTGCGCCACGCGTAGAGTGTGGGATAGGGTGCACATGAGCGTAGACAGCAGAATCGTGAGACCAAGGGTGTGGCGGTGAGAGCCCTCGAACGTTGGTCCTTTTGACGTTTATGCCTCTGGCGGGGATAGGGTGTGGGTGACTGGTGTGGGATTGCAGTGGAGGGCATCCCAGGCCTTGCCGGTGGTGTGGGTGTGATAGCGGGTAAATCGGTGGAGGTGACCAAAATGGCCCAAAATCCAAAAAATCTCCAAGGGGGTCCCCCATGGATTTTGGGGGGAAATCCGAAGGTCAGCGATTTGGTCCAAACTTGCGCCACGCGTAGAGTGTGGGATAGGGTGCACATGAGCGTAGACAGCAGAATCGTGAGGCCAAGGGTGTGGCGGTGAGATCCCTCGAAATTTGGTCCTTTTGACGTTTATGCCTCTGGCGGGGATAGGGTGTGGGTGACTGGTGTGGAATTGCAGTGGAGGGCATCCCAGGCCTTGCCGGTGGTGTGGGTGTGATAGCGGGTAAATCGGTGGAGGTGACCAAAATGGCCCAAAATCCAAAAAATCTCCAAGGGGGTCCCCCATGGATTTTGGGGGGAAATCCGAAGGTCAGCGATTTGGTCCAAACTTGCGCCACGCGTAGAGTGTGTAATAGGGTGCACATGAGCGTAGACAGCAGAATCGTGAGACCAAGGGTGTGGCGGTGAGAGCCCTCGAAATTTGGTCCTTTTGACGTTTATGCCTCTGGCGGGGATAGGGTGTGGGTGACTGGTGTGGGATTGCAGTGGAGGGCATCCCAGGCCTTGCCGGTGGTGTGGGTGTGATAGCGGGGAAATCGGTGGAGGTGACCAAAATGGCCCAAAATCCAAAAAATCTCCAAGGGGGTCCCCCATGGATTTTGGGGGGAAATCCGAAGGTGAGCGATTTGGTCCAAACTTGCGCCACGCGTAGAGTGTGGGATAGGGTGCACATGAGCGTAGACAGCAGAATCGTGAGACCAAGGGTGTGGCGGTGAGAGCCCTCGAAAGTTGGTCCTTTTGACGTTTATGCCTCTGGCGGGGATAGGGTGTGGGTGACTGGTGTGGGATTGCAGTGGAGGGCATCCCAGGCCTTGCCGGTGGTGTGGGTGTGATAGCGGGTAAATCGGTGGAGGTGACCAAAATGGCCCAAAATCCAAAAAATCTCCAATGGGGTCCCCCATGGATTTTGGGAGGAAATCCGAAGGTGAGCGATTTGGTCCAAACTTGCGCCACTCGTAGAGTGTGGGATAGGGTACACATGAGCGTAGACAGCAGAATCGTGAGACCAAGGGTGTGGCGGTGAGATCCCTCGAAAGTTGGTCCTTTTGACGTTTATGCCTCTGGCGGGGATAGGGTGTGGGTGACTGGTGTGGGATTGCAGTGGAGGGCATCCCAGGCCTTGCCGGTGGTGTGGGTGTGATAGCGGGTAAATCGGTGGAGGTGACCAAAATGGCCCAAAATCCAAAAAATCACCAAGGATTTTGGGGGGAAATCCGAAGGTCAGCGATTTGGTTCAAACTTGCGCCACGCGTAGAGTGTGGGATAGGGTGCACATGAGCGTAGACAACAGAATCGTGAGACCAAGGGTGTGGCGGTGAGAGCCCTCGAACGTTGGTCCTTTTGACGTTTATGCCTCTGGCGGGGATAGGGTGTGGGTGACTGGTGTGGGATTGCAGTGGAGGGCATCCCAGGCCTTGCCGGTGGTGTGGGTGTGATAGCGGGTAAATCGGTGGAGGTGACCAAAATGGCCCAAAATCCAAAAAATCTCCAATGGGGTCCCCCATGGATTTTGGGGGGAAATCCGAAGGTGAGCGATTTGGTCCAAACTTGCGCCACGCGTAGAGTGTGGGATAGGGTGCACATGAGCGTAGACAGCAGAATCGTGAGACCAAGGGTGTGGCGGTGAGATCCCTCGAAAGTTGGTCCTTTTGACGTTTATGCCTCTGGCGGGGATAGGGTGTGGGTGACTGGTGTGGGATTGCAGTGGAGGGCATCCCAGGCCTTGTCGGTGGTGTGGGTGTGATAGCGGGTAAATCGGTGGAGGTGACATGAATGGCCCAAAATCCAAAAAATCTCCTATGGATTTTGGGGGGAAATCCGAAGGTGAGCGATTTGGTCCAAACTTGCGCCACGCGTAGAGTGTGGGATAGGGTGCACATGAGCGTAGACAGCAGAATCGTGAGACCAAGGGTGTGGCAGTGAGAGCCCTTGAAATTTGGTCCTTTTGACGTTTATGCCTCTGGCGGGGATAGGGTGTGGGTGACTGGTGTGGGATTGCAGTGGAGGGCATCCCAGGCCTTGCCGGTGGTGTGGGTGTAATAGCGGGTAAATCGGTGGAGGTGACCAAAATGGCCCAAAATCCAAAAAATCTCCAAGGGGGTCCCCCATGGATTTTGGGGGGAAATCCGAAGGTGAGCGATTTGGTCCAAACTTGCGCCACGCTTAGAGTGTGGGATAGGGTGCTCATGAGCGTAGACAGCAGAATCGTGAGACCAAGGGTGTGGCGGTGAGATCCCTCGAAAGTTGGTCCTTTTGACGTTTATGCCTCTGGCGGGGATAGGGTGTGGGTGACTGGTGTGGGATTGCAGTGGAGGGCATCCCAGGCCTTGCCGGTGGTGTGGGTGTGATAGCGGGTAAATCGGTGGAGGTGACCAAAATGGCCCAAAATCCAAAAAATCTCCAATGGGGTCCCCCATGGATTTTGGGAGGAAATCCGAAGGTGAGCGATTTGGTCCAAACTTGCGCCACTCGTAGAGTGTGGGATAGGGTACACATGAGCGTAGACAGCAGAATCGTGAGACCAAGGGTGTGGCGGTGAGATCCCTCGAAAGTTGGTCCTTTTGACGTTTATGCCTCTGGCGGGGATAGGGTGTGGGTGACTGGTGTGGGATTGCAGTGGAGGGCATCCCAGGCCTTGCCGGTGGTGTGGGTGTGATAGCGGGTAAATCGGTGGAGGTGACCAAAATGGCCCAAAATCCAAAAAATCTCCCCATGGATTTTGGGGGGAAATCCGAAGGTGAGCGATTTGGTCCAAACTTGCGCCACGCGTAGAGTGTGGGATAGGGTGCACATGAGCGTAGACAGCAGAATCGTGAGACCAAGGGTGTGGCGGTGAGAGCCCTTGAAATTTGGTCCTTTTGACGTTTATGCCTCTGGCGGGGATAGGGTGTGGGTGACTGGTGTGGGATTGCAGTGGAGGGCATCCCAGGCCTTGCCGGTGGTGTGGGTGTGATAGCGGGTAAATCGGTGGAGGTGACCAAAATGGCCCAAAATCCAAAAAATCTCCAAGGGGGTCCCCCATGGATTTTGGGGGGAAATCCGAAGGTGAGCGATTTGGTCCAAACTTGCGCCACGCTTAGAGTGTGGGATAGGGTGCTCATGAGCGTAGACAGCAGAATCGTGAGACCAAGGGTGTGGCGGTGAGATCCCTCGAAATTTGGTCCTTTTGACGTTTATGCCTCTGGCGGGGATAGGGTGTGGGTGACTGGTGTGGGATTGCAGTGGAGGGCATCCCAGGCCTTGCCGGTGGTGTGGGTGTGATAGCGGGTAAATCGGTGGAGGTGACCAAAATATCCCAAAATCCAAAAAATCTCCAAGGGGGTCCCCCATGGATTTTGGGGGGAAATCCGAAGGTGAGCGATTTGGTCCAAACCTGCGCCACGCGTAGAGTGTGGGATAGGGTGCACATGAGCGTAGACAGCAGAATCGTGAGACCAAGGGTGTGGCGGTGAGAGCCCTCGAAAGTTGGTCCTTTTGACGTTTATGCCTCTGGCGGGGATAGGGTGTGGGTGACTGGTGTGGGATTGCAGTGGAGGGCATCCCAGGCCTTGCCGGTGGTGTGGGTGTGATAGCGGGTAAATCGGTGGAGGTGACCAAAATGGCCCAAAATCCAAAAAATCTCCAAGGGGGTCCCCTATGGATGTTGGGGGGAAATCCGAAGGTGAGCGATTTGGTCCAAACTTGCGCCACGCGTAGAGTGTGGGATAGGGTGCACATGAGCTTAGACAGCAGAATCGTGAGACCAAGGGTGTGGCGGTGAGAGCCCTCGAAAGTTGGTCCTTTTGACGTTTATGCCTTTGGCGGGGATAGGGTGTGGGTGACTGGTGTGGGATTGCAGTGGAGGGCATCCCAGGCCTTGCCGGTGGTGTTGGTGTGATAGCGGGTAAATCGGTGGAGGTGACCAAAATGGCCCAAAATCCAAAAAATCTCCAAGGGGGTCCCCCATGGATTTTGGGGGGAAATCCGAAGGTGAGCGATTTGGTCCAAACTTGCGCCACGCGTAGAGTGTGGGATAGGGTGCACATGAGCGTAGACAGCAGAATCGTGAGACCAAGGGTGTGGCGGTGAGATCCCTCGAAAGTTGGTCCTTTTGACGTTTATGCCTCTGGCGGGGATAGGGTGTGGGTGACTGGTGTGGGATTGCAGTGGAGGGCATCCCAGGCCTTGCCGGTGGTGTGGGTGTGATAGCGGGTAAATCGGTGGAGGTGACCAAAATGGCCCAAAATCCAAAAAATCTCCCCATGGATTTTGGGGGGAAATCCGAAGGTGAGCGATTTGGTCCAAACTTGCGCCACGCGTAGAGTGTGGGATAGGGTGCACATGAGCGTAGACAGCAGAATCGTGAGACCAAGGGTGTGGCGGTGAGAGCCCTCGAACGTTGGTCCTTTTGACGTTTATGCCTCTGGCGGGGATAGGGTGTGGGTGACTGGTGTGGGATTGCAGTGGAGGGCATCCCAGGCCTTGCCGGTGGTGTGGGTGTGATAGCGGGTAAATCGGTGGAGGTGACCAAAATGGACCAAAATCCAAAAAATCTCCAAGGGGGTCCCCCATGGATTTTGGGGGGAAATCCGAAGGTCAGCGATTTGGTCCAAAGTTGCGCCACGCGTAGAGTGTGGGATAGGGTGCACATGAGCGTAGACAGCAGAATCGTGAGACCAAGGGCGTGGCGGTGAGAGCCCCCCAAATTTGGTCCTTTTGACGTTTATGCCTCTGGCGGGGATAGGGTGTGGGTGACTGGTGTGGGATTGCAGTGGAGGGCATCCCAGGCCTTGCCGGTGGTGTGGGTGTGATAGCGGGTAAATCGGTGGAGGTGACCAAAATGGCCCAAAATCCAAAAAATCTCCAAGGGGGTCCCCCATGGATTTTGGGGGGAAATCCGAAGGTCAGCGATTTGGTCCAAACTTGCGCCACGCGTAGAGTGTGGGATAGGGTGCACATGAGCGTAGACAGCAGAATCGTGAGACCAAGGGTGTGGCGGTGAGAGCCCTCGAAAGTTGGTCCTTTTGACGTTTATGCCTCTGGCGGGGATAGGGTGTGGGTGACTGGTGTGGGATTGCAGTGGAGGGCATCCCAGGCCTTGCCGGTGGTGTGGGTGTGATAGCGGGTAAATCGGTGGAGGTGACCAAAATGGCCCAAAATCCAAAAAATCTCCAAGGGGGTCCCCCATGGATTTTGGGGGGAAATCCGAAGGTGAGCGATTTGGTCCAAACTTGCGCCACGCGTAGAGTGTGGGATAGGGTGCACATGAGCGTAGACAGCAGAATCGTGAGACCAAGGGTGTGGCGGTGAGATCCCTCGAAAGTTGGTCCTTTTGACGTTTATGCCTCTGGCGGGGATAGGGTGTGGGTGACTGGTGTGGGATTGCAGTGGAGGGCATCCCAGGCCTTGCCGGTGGTGTGGGTGTGATAGCGGGTAAATCGGTGGAGGTGACCAAAATGGCCCAAAATCCAAAAAATCTCCAAGGGGGTCCCCCATGGATTTTGGGGGGAAATCCGAAGGTGAGCGATTTGGTCCAAACTTGCGCCACGCGTAGAGTGTGGGATAGGGTGCACATGAGCGTAGACAGCAGAATCGTGAGACCAAGGGTGTGGCGGTGAGAGCCCTCGAAAGTTGGTCCTTTTGACGTTTATGCCTCTGGCGGGGATAGGGTGTGGGTGACTGGTGTGGGATTGCAGTGGAGGGCATCCCAGGCCTTGCCGGTGGTGTGGGTGTGATAGCGGGTAAATCGGTGGAGGTGACCAAAATGGCCCAAAATCCAAAAATCTCCAAGGGGGTCCCCCATGGATTTTGGGTGGAAATCCGAAGGTGAGCGATTTGGTCCAAACTTGCGCTACGCGTAGAGTGTGGGATAGGATGCACATGAGCGTAGACAGCAGAATCGTGAGACCAAGGGTGTGGCGGTGAGATCCCTCGAAAGTTGGTCCTTTTGACGTTTATGCCTCTGGCGGGGATAGGGTGTGGGTGACTGGTGTGGGATTGCAGTGGAGGGCATCCCAGGCCTTGCCGGTGGTGAGCGATTTGGTCCAAACTTGCGCCACGCTTAGAGTGTGGGATAGGGTGCACATGAGCGTAGACAGCAGAATCGTGAGACCAAGGGTGTGGCGGTGAGATCCCTCGAAAGTTGGTCCTTTTGACGTTTATGCCTCTGGCGGGGATAGGGTGTGGGTGACTGGTGTGGGATTGCAGTGGAGGGCATCCCAGGCCTTGCCGGTGGTGTGGGTGTGATAGCGGGTAAATCGGTGGAGGTGAACCAAATGGCACACTAAACAAAAAAACTCACAGGGGATCCCCCATGGATTATGGGGGGAAATCCGAAGGTGAGCGATTTGGTCCAAACTTGCGCCACGCGTAGAGTGTGGGATAGGGTGCACATGAGCGTAGACAGCAGAATCGTGAGACCAAGGGTGTGGCGGTGAGAGCCCTCGAAAGTTGGTCCTTTTGACGTTTATGCCTCTGGCGGGGATAGGGTGTGGGTGACTGGTGTGGGATTGCAGTGGAGGGCATCCCAGGCCTTGCCGGTGGTGTGGGTGTGATAGCGGGTAAATCGGTGGAGGTGACCAAAATGGCCCAAAATCCAAAAAATCTCCATGGATTTTGGGGGGAAATCCGAAGGTCAGCGATTTGGTCCAAACTTGCGCCACGCGTAGAGTGTGGGATAGGGTGCACATGAGCGTAGACAGCAGAATCGTGAGACCAAGGGTGTGGCGGTGAGATCCCTCGAAAGTTGGTCCTTTTGACGTTTATGCCTCTGGCGGGGATAGGGTGTGGGTGACTGGTGTGGGATTGCAGTGGAGGGCATCCCAGGCCTTGCCGGTGGTGTGGTTGTGATAGCGGGTAAATCGGTGGAGGTGACCAAAATGGCCCAAAATCCAAAAAATCTCCAAGGGGGTCCCCCATGGATTTTTTGAGGGAAATCCGAAGGTGAGCGATTTGGTCCAAACTTGCGCCACGCGTAGAGTGTGGGATAGGGTGCACATGAGCGTAGACAGCAGAATCGTGAGACCAAGGGTGTGGCGGTGAGAGCCCTCGAAAGTTGGTCCTTTTGACGTTTATGCCTCTGGCGGGGATAGGGTGTGGGTGACTGGTGTGGGATTGCAGTGGAGGGCATCCCAGGCCTTGCCGGTGGTGTGGGTGTGATAGCGGGTAAATCGGTGGAGGTGACCAAAATGGCCCAAAATCCAAAAAATCTCCAAGGGGGTCCCCCATGGATTTTGGGGGGAAATCCGAAGGTGAGCGATTTGGTCCAAACTTGCGCCACGCGTAGAGTGTGGGATAGGGTGCACATGAGCGTAGACAGCAGAATCGTGAGACCAAGGGTGTGGCGGTGAGAGCCCTCGAAAGTTGGTCCTTTTGACGTTTATGCCTCTGGCGGGGATAGGGTGTGGGTGACTGGTGTGGGCTCGCAGTGGAGGGCATCCCAGGCCTTGCCGGTGGTGTGGGTGTGTGATAGCGGGTAAATCGGTGGAGGTGACCAAAATGGCCCAAAATCCAAAAAATCTCCAAGGGGGTTCCCCCATGGATTTTTTGAGGGAAATCCGAAGGTGAGCGATTTGGTCCAAACTTGCGCCACGCGTAGAGGGTGGGATAGGGTGCACATGAGCGTAGACAGCAGAATCGTGAGACCAAGGGTGTGGCGGTGAGAGCCCTCGAAAGTTGGTCCTTTTGACGTTTATGCCTCTGGCGGGGATAGGGTGTGGGTGACTGGTGTGGGATTGCAGTGGAGGGCATCCCAGGCCTTGCCGGTGGTGTGGTTGTGATAGCGGGTAAATCGGTGGAGGTGACCAAAATGGCCCAAAATCCAAAAAATCTCCAAGGGGGTCCCCCATGGATTTTTTGAGGGAAATCCGAAGGTGAGCGATTTGGTCCAAACTTGCGCCACGCGTAGAGTGTGGGATAGGGTGCACATGAGCGTAGACAGCAGAATCGTGAGACCAAGGGTGTGGCGGTGAGAGCCCTCGAAAGTTGGTCCTTTTGACGTTTATGCCTCTGGCGGGGATAGGGTGTGGGTGACTGGTGTGGGATTGCAGTGGAGGGCATCCCAGGCCTTGCCGGTGGTGTGGGTGTGATAGCGGGTAAATCGGTGGAGGTGACCAAAATGGCCCAAAATCCAAAAAATCTCCAAGGGGGTCCCCCATGGATTTTGGGGGGAACTCCGAAGGTCAGCGATTTGGTCCAAACTTGCGCCACGCGTAGAGTGTGGGATAGGGTCCACATGAGCGCAGACAGCAGACACTCGAGACCCACGGTGTTTCGGTGAGAGCCCTCGAAAGTTGGTCCTTTTGACGTTTATGCCTCTGGCGGGGATAGGGTGTGGGTGACTGGTGTGGGATTGCAGTGGAGGGCATTCCAGGCCTTGCCGGTGGTGTGGGTGTGATAGCGGGTAAATCGGTGGAGGTGACCAAAATGGCCCAAAATCCAAAAGATCTCCAAGGGGGTCCCCCATGGATTTTGGGGGGAAATCCGAAGGTGGGCGATTTGGTCCAAACTTGCGCCACGCGTAGAGTGTGGGATAGGGTGCACATGAGCGTAGACAGCAAAATCGTGAGACAAAGGGTGTGGCGATGAGAGCCCTCCAAAGTTGTTCCTTTTGACGTTTATGCCTTTGGCGGGGATAGGGTGTGGGTGACTGGTGTGCGATTGCAGTGGAGGGCATCCCAGGCCTTGCCGGTGGTGTGGGTGTGATAGCGGGTAAATCGGTGGAGGTGACCAAAATGGCCCAAAATCCAAAAAATCTCCAATGGGGTCCCCCATGGATTTTGGGGGGAAATCCGAAGGTGAGCGATTTGGTCCAAACTTGCGCCACGCGTAGAGTGTGGGATAGGGTGCACATGAGCGTAGACAGCAGAATCGTGAGACCAAGGGTGTGGCGGTGAGAGCCCTCGAAAGTTGGTCCTTTTGACGTTTATGCCTCTGGCGGGGATAGGGTGTGGGTGACTGGTGTGGGATTGCAGTGGAGGGCATCCCAGGCCTTGCCGGTGGTGTGGTTGTGATAGCGGGTAAATCGGTGGAGGTGACCAAAATGGCCCAAACTCCAAAAAATCTCCAAGGGGGTCCCCCATGGATTTTTTGAGGGAAATCCGAAGGTGAGCGATTTGGTCCAAACTTGCGCCACGCGTAGAGTGTGGGATAGGGTGCACATGAGCGTAGACAGCAGAATCGTGAGACCAAGGGTGTGGCGGTGAGAGCCCTCGAAAGTTGGTCCTTTTGACGTTTATGCCTCTGGCGGGGATAGGGTGTGGGTGACTGGTGTGGGATTGCAGTGGAGGGCATCCCAGGCCTTGCCGGTGGTGTGGGTGTGATAGCGGGTAAATCGGTGGAGGTGACCAAAATGGCCCAAAATCCAAAAAATCTCCAAGGGGTCCCATGGATTTTGGGGGGAAATCCGAAGGTCAGCGATTTGGTCCAAACTTGCGCCACGCGTAGAGTGTGGGATAGGGTGCACATGAGCGTAGACAGCAGAATCGTGAGACCAAGGGTGTGGCGGTGAGATCCCTCGAAAGTTGGTCCTTTTGACGTTTATGCCTATGGCGGGGATAGGGTGTGGGTGACTGGTGTGGGATTGCAGTGGAGGGCATCTCAGGCCTTGCCGGAGGTGTGGGTGTGATAGCGGGTAAATCGGTGGAGGTGACAAATATGGCCCAGAATCGAAAAAATCCGCAAGGGGGTCCCCCATGGATTTTTTGGGGAAATCCGAAGGTCAGCGATTTGGTCCAAACTTGCGCCACGCGTAGAGTGTGGGATAGGGTGCACATGAGCGTAGACAGCAGAATCGTGAGACCAAGGGTGTGGCGGTGAGAGCCCTCGAAATTTGGTCCTTTTGACGTTTATGCCTCTGGCGGGGATAGGGTGTGGGTGACTGGTGTGGGTTAGCAGTGAAGGGCATCCCAGGCCTTGCCGGTCGTGTGGGTGTGATAGCGGGTAAATCGGTGTAGGTGACCAAAATGGCCCAAAATCCAAAAAATCTCCAAGGGGGTCCCCCATGGATTTTGGGGGGAAATCCGAAGGTCAGCGATTTGGTCCAAACTTGCGCCACGCGTAGAGTGTGGGATAGGGTGCACATGAGCGTAGACAGCAGAATCGTGAGACCAAGGGTGTGGCGGTGAGAGCCCTCGAAAGTTGGTCCTTTTGACGTTTATGCCTCTGGCGGGGATAGGGTGTGGGTGACTGGTGTGGGATTGCAGTGGAGGGCATCCCAGGCCTTGCCGGTGGTGTGGGTGTGATAGCGGGTAAATCGGTGGAGGTGACCAAAATGGCCCAAAATCCAAAAAATCTCCAAGGGGGTTCCCCCATGGATTTTTTGAGGGAAATCCGAAGGTGAGCGATTTGGTCCAAACTTGCGCCACGCGTAGAGGGTGGGATAGGGTGCACATGAGCGTAGACAGCAGAATCGTGAGAGCTAGGGCTTTTCTGTGTGGCGGTGAGAGCCCTCGAAAGTTGGTCCTTTTGACGTTTATGCCTCTGGCGGGGATAGGGTGTGGGTGACTGGTGTGGGATTGCAGTGGAGGGCATCCCAGGCCTTGCCGGTGGTGTGGTTGTGATAGCGGGTAAATCGGTGGAGGTGACCAAAATGGCCCAAAATCCAAAAAATCTCCAAGGGGGTCCCCCATGGATTTTTTGAGGGAAATCCGAAGGTGAGCGATTTGGTCCAAACTTGCGCCACGCGTAGAGTGTGGGATAGGGTGCACATGAGCGTATACAGCAGAATCGTTAGAACAAGGGTGTGTGGCGGTGAGATCCCTCGAAATTTGGTCCTTTTGACGTTTATTCCTCTGGCGGGGATAGGGTGTGGGTGACTGGTGTGGGATTGCAGTGCAGGGCATCCCAGGCCTTGCCGGTGGTGTGGGTGTGATAGCGGGTAAATCGGTGGAGGTGACCAATATGGCCCAAAATCCAAAAAATCTCCAAGGGGGTCCCCCATGGATTTTGGGGGGAAATCCGAAGGTCAGCGATTTGGTCCAAACTTGCGCCACGCGTAGAGTGTGGGATAGGGTGCACATGAGCGTAGACAGCAGAATCGTGAGACCAAGGGTGTGGCGGTGAGAGCCCTCGAAAGTTGGTCCTTTTGACGTTTATGCCTCTGGCGGGGATAGGGTGTGGGTGACTGGTGTGGGATTGCAGTGGAGGGCATCCCAGGCCTTGCCGGTGGTGTGGGTGTGATAGCGGGTAAATCGGTGGAGGTGACCAAAATGGCCCAAAATCCAAAAAATCTCCAAGGGGGTCCCCCATGGATTTTGGGGGGAAATCCGAAGGTCAGCGATTTGGTCCAAACTTGCGCCACGCGTAGAGTGTGGGATAGGGTGCACATGAGCGTAGACAGCAGAATCGTGAGACCAAGGGTGTGGCGGTGAGATCCCTCGAAAGTTGGTCCTTTTGACGTTTATGCCTCTGGCGGGGATAGGGTGTGGGTGACTGGTGTGGGATTGCAGTGGAGGGCATCCCAGGCCTTGCCGGTGGTGTGGGTGTGATAGCGGGTAAATCGGTGGAGGTGACCAAAATGGCCCAAAATCCAAAAAATCTCCAAGGGGGTCCCCCATGGATTTTGGGGGGAAATCCGAAGGTCAGCGATTTGGTCCAAACTTGCGCCAAGCGTAGAGTGTGGGATAGGGTGCACATGTGCGGAGACAGCAGAATCGTGAGTGCAAGGGGTGTGGCGGTGAGATCCCTCGAAAGTTGGTCCTTTTGACGTTTATGCCTCTGGCGGGGATAGGGTGTGGGTGACTGGTGTGGGATTGCAGTGGAGGGCATCCCAGGCCTTGCCGGTGGTGTGGGTGTGATAGCGGGTAAATCGGTGGAGGTGACCAAAATGGCCCAAAATCCAAAAAATCTCCAAGGGGGTCCCCCATGGATTTTGGGGGGAAATCCGAAGGTGAGCGATTTGGTCCAAACTTGCGCCACGCGTAGAGTGTGGGATAGGGTGCACATGAGCGTAGACAGCAGAATCGTGAGACCAAGGGTGTGGCGGTGAGATCCCTCGAAAGTTGGTCCTTTTGACGTTTATGCCTCTGGCGGGGATAGGGTGTGGGTGACTGGTGTGGGATTGCAGTGGAGGGCTTCCGTTGCCTTGCCGGTCGTGCGTGCGTCATAGCGGGTAAATCGGTGGAGGTGACCAAAATGGCCCAAAATCCAAAAAATCTCCAAGGGGGTCCCCCATGGATTTTGGGGGGAAATCCGAAGGTCAGCGATTTGGTCCAAACTTGCGCCACGCGTAGAGTGTGGGATAGGGTGCACATGAGCGTAGACAGCAGAATCGTGAGACCAAGGGTGTGGCGGTGAGAGCCCTCGAAAGTTGGTCCTTTTGACGTTTATGCCTCTGGCGGGGATAGGGTGTGGGTGACTGGTGTGGGATTGCAGTGGAGGGCATCCCAGGCCTTGCCGGTGGTGTGGGTGTGATAGCGGGTAAATCGGTGGAGGTGACCAAAATGGCCCAAAATCCAAAAAATCTCCAAGGGGGTCCCCCATGGATTTTGGGGGGAAATCCGAAGGTGAGCGATTTGGTCCAAAACCGGAAAAAACTCAAAGGATTTTGGGTCATTTTGGTCACCTCCAGCGATTTACCCGCTAGGACACCCACAGGTCCGGGGGGGGCCTGCGATGCCCTGCAGTCCAATGGCACAGCAGTCGGGCGCACGGTATCCCTTCTACAGGCATAAACGTCATTTGGCGCAACTTTGGAGGGCTCTGATGGCCAGACCCTTCGTGTCAGGATTCCGCTCTCAACGGTCATGGACACCCTGTCCCACTGTGTACTTGTGGCGCAAGTTTGGACCAAATCGATGACCCTCGGAGTTTGCCCGAAATTCCCTTTGGATTTTGGGCCATTATGGTCACCTCCACCGATTTACCCGCTATCACACCCACACCACCGGCAAGGCCTGGGATGCCCTCCACTGCAATCCCACACCAGTCACCCACACCCTATCCCCACCAGAGGCATAAACAACAAAAGGACCAACTTTCCAGGGATCTCACCGCCACACCCTTGGTCTCACGATTCTGCTGTCTACGCTCATGTGCACCCTATCCCACACTACGCGTGGCGCAAGTTTGGACCAAATCGCTCACCTTCGGATTTCCCTCAAAAAATCTTGGAGATTTTTTGGATTATGGGCCATTTTGGTCACCTCCACCGATTTACCCGCTATCACACCCACACCACCGGCAAGGCCTGGGATGCCCTCCACTGCAATCCCACACCAGTCACCCACACCCTATCCCCGCCAGAGGCATAAACGTCAAAAGGACCAACTTTCGAGGGCTCTCACCGCCACACCCTTGGTCTCACGATTCTGCTGTCTACGCTCATGTGCACCCTATCCCACACTCTACGCGTGGCGCAAGTTTGGACCAAATCGCTCACCTTCGGATTTCCCCCCAAAATCCATGGGGCCTGTCCCACTGTGTACTTGTGGCGCAAGTTTGGACCAAATCGATGACCCTCGGAGTTTGCCCGAAATTCCATGGGCTACCCCCTTTGAGTTTTTTCGGGTTTTGGGTCATTTTGGTCACCTCCAGCGATTTACCCGCTAGGACACCCACTGGTCCGGGGGGGCCTGCGATGCCCTGTAGTCTAATGGCACAGCAGTCGGGCGAACGGTATCCCATCTACAGGCATAAACGTCATTTGGCGCAACTTTGGAGGGCTCTGACGGCCAGACCCTTCGTGTCAGGATTCCGCTCTCAACGGTCATGGACACCCTGTCCCACTGTGTACTTGTGGCGCAAGTTTGGACCAAATCGATGACCCTCGGAGTTTGCCCGTGACTTGTCGCGGCTGTACACCCCGAACAGCTCCAGGGTACCACACATATTTTGTATATTAATTGCTGGTAGGTAATTCTTTAGTAACACAGCTTCCATACATTCTAATTTACTCCTAGTGGTGTTCTTTGCTAAAATCGAAGTATTACTATTCAAAACTTCCCGCGAAATATTCATCTTATGTATTTTTGAAATGTGCGATTTTATTACACCATTTTGCATATGAAAAGTAAGCCTGTGAGACAAAGTTTGAGTTGTGTGTCCAATGTACTCATCATTTCAAAGCGCACCGTCTTTGTTGAAAGGGCATGAATATTTGTACACAACGCAACTTTGTTTTGAAATATATTTTTCTCCTGACAAATTGTTTTTCACAATTAGTGATGCAGTTCTGGGGTTATGGTAATGTATAACCAATTGTAAGGAGTCCTCTTGCTACTTGGGTCTACAATATTTATATGATATTTTCAATGACTTTTTCGTCTGTTTTATATGCGGATGTGTGAAACTGATAAAGAAATTAGAAATAAAATGGAGAAATTTAATTCTGATATAGGTACTACAGAAAATTCGAAGAATACAATAAAAATTTATTACCAAAGTACAATGACATCCGCATGTAAAACAGACGATTCCCCGAATCGTAAATTTACGTAAGAGTAATACTTTCCAAAAATAGATCAACTGAAAAAAAAGAGAGAGACGACTATAATTTGTTGTGCTTTCGACGAGATTTCTGTTAGGTTAATTGAAATGGATTGTGAATTAATTTGCCATTTTAAGAGATGTAGTGTGTTTGCCTTGTTTGTTTGTTTATTGTTACAATGTCAGTCCCATTTCTGTTTCTCTCGTTCTCTCTTCCTTTTCTCTCTCTCTCTCTCTCTTTCTCCGATCATTTCAAGTGTGATTTGTTGTTAAATTCTTCGAATAGCCATGAGTTTACATCACCCCTCTTGCAATGGTTGTATGGTCAACCACCCTAACAAACATAAGGGAAATCATTATGCAGAATCCGTTTGGTTTAATGGTGATTTTTACCTCAGTTCTGATCAGAAGACGGTCTCTTCACCACCGCCTTTCTGACGTGATGAACATCGCATTTCCTCATCACAGATAACCAGCGATTCTATCCTTAGAGAATAGGGAATCGTGAAATGGTGGTGAAGGAGAGAATTAAGGAGGGTGTCAGGGAGGACGGATGTATATATATATATATACTGTATATATATATATACTGTATATATATATATATATATATACATATATATATATATATATATATATATATATATATACACACATCATGTTTGATGTGTTTACAATACAAAATGAAATAGTCATAAAAAAAAATGTTGATGCTAGTCATACCATGGTTATAGTGGTGATGGTGATCAAGATCATAGTATTATTTTTTTTCTATCTGTTTATCTTTTCGTCTTTTTTATGTATTACTTATTTGTTGAGACATTCTGACAGTTTGACGTACGTGGAATAGGAAACAGTCTTAGTCTTGAGTTTATTCCTGACTAGTTTCGCAAGTATGCTTTTTGAAAAAGCATACCTGTGAAACTCCTGTGTTTCCTACTCCATATTACTTAGTTGTTTATTTATTCACTTATTTGTTTTTTAATTCTTAATTCCTTGGCTTCGAAAAGCCTTTCCAGATTCTTTTGTTTCCAGATGTTTTCCCAGAGTCTTTGGCTTCCAAAAGCCTTTCCAGATTCCTACTTTTCGAAAAGTCTTTTCAAAGTTATTTGCTTCCAAATCCCTATTCAGATTACCTTGTTCCCAGAAGCCTGTCCAAAGTCCTTCTCTCTTGAAAACCTTTCCAGAATCATGTCCGTAGAGTCTTTTCCAAAGTCCTTCGTTTCCAAAACCCTTTAAAAAATCCTTAGTTCCTAGAAGCCTTTTCAAAGTCTCTCGCTTCCAAAAATATTTTCAAGATTCTTTCTCTTCGAAAAACCATTGCATCGTCCTTCTCTCTCAAAAGCCTTTTCAGAGCCCTTCTTCGCCAAAATCCTTTCTTAATGCCTTGGCTTCGAAAAGTCTTTCCACAATCTTTTGTTCCCTGAAGCCTTTCCAAACTCTTTTGCTTCCAAATACCCTTCCAGATTCTTAATGTTGTAGTTTAGGTATTATTTCATTGAGAAGATTCGTAAGAAGCAAATACTTCTCCTTTTCTTATCAATATCAGTCTTGCATACGTCTTAAAGCACATTAGATCAGCTGCTGTTTCGTCGACCCTTTCCATCCTACGGTGACAGAGTTGACTATTCCTGCTTCTGTCTGACACCGCCAGACGATTTTATTCAGCTGAGGGTCGCCCCTCAAGGTATAATATATATATATATATATATATATATATATATATATATTATAGGTTGATGTATATATGTATACATATAATATATATAGATATATTATAATATATATATATATATATATATATATATATATATATATTATACCCGAAGTAGCGTGACGAGTGGGGCGACCAAAAGAAAGATGTTTGGCTTTGGACAGCGGGAAGCGAATGTTGCCCGTCGGTTGTTCCAAGATCTAAGAATATAAGGTCTAACCACTTCCGACCGAATTTCGAGGGAGTTGGCGCAGCGGGCCCGTGAACGTCACCTGGCTGTTCAAAGTGGGGTTAGCGGGTCCTATAGCTGTCAGTTGAAGCTGGTCCGTCGTTCGAAAATGACGTCGCCTTCGCTCGCAACGCTCCACGCAATTAGTTATATTCTGACAAATATTATATAAAATATTATAGTTCCTGTCTATATATATGAATATATAATATATATGATATATAATATATATGATATATAATATATATATATAATATATAAAATATTATAGTTCCTGTCTTCCTTGGCGTTTCACAGTTTTCTTCAGTGTATCACAAAGAGAAAATGGACTCAGCCAAATGACGTCAGAAGCTGCGCAGAAGAATGTAAACGGTCTGACCTGTATATTTAGACCTTGGGTTGTTCGGAGCGAGAGAAGAAAAGCGAGTGAAGACGGGTGCACAGCAGTGGACCGCGCCAGACCAGGAGGAGGAGCTGCAGCAGCCGAAGACCCGCCGCCGGCTTGAAGCTGGCAAGGTCCTTCGGGAGATCTGCCCCCTGGGTCCGCCCGCCGCCCCACGAGGTGCTCTGCCCGGGTTCCTCTCCTCCTGCGTCGGGTACTGGCGGGGACGACGGACCCGGGGCGAATCGAATGGAAAAAGAAAAATAAACAAAAAAATTATCGGACTCTACTGTCAATATGAAAATTAATGATGGAAAAAGAAAAATAACTAATGCCTCTTAAATAATGGCCTTATGAATAATAAAAAAATGAAAAAATAATTTATGGCCAACTACACACAGTAAAAAAACAATTAAATAAATAAAAAACCACAAGAGGCCTGAAATAATTCCGTAAATATTAGAACAAACGTCTTCACCCCCTTCTTCCTCCTACTTCACGCTGTCTTTATTGCCAAACATTTTTTTAATTTTTAACTTAATTTTACTTAAGAAAAAGTCTTTCTTTTGGAGTCACCCCAATGTCCCCTGTCGGCGGCCTGGTCCCTCTTGATGCGACGAGTCCTGCAGTCCATCTTGTCCTGGTCCTGGCGAAGTCCTCTCCCGGTGTCCAGCTTCTTGAGCAGTTGTCCGAATTTCATTACTACCGTACACGACCTGGGGAGGGGATCCGAGAGAGTTCGAGCCCCCCTTCCCCCCACTGGGGACATCTCCTGGGCACAATGGTCTCATTTCCGTTGCTTTATACCGTTGTTGCTTTGTTAATGTTGTTGTGGTTTCTCTTGTTGTTTTTGTAGTTGTTTTGTTGATCTTTGTTGTGTTTCTGCTGTTGTTATTGTTCTTGTTGCAGCATTGATGTTGTTCTTGTTTTGTTTTTGTAGTGTTGCTGTTATGCTGTTGTTTTGTTTGTTGCAGTGTTTTGCTGTTTTAATGGTTTGTCGTTTTTATATCTATTTCCTTGTTTGTTTGTGGAAGTATTTATGTTAAATTTTTCTCTATTCATTTATTAATTTGCTTATGTGTATTTTTATTTCATAGGCCTATGGTAGGGAAGCCCGTCTCTCTCTCTCTCTATCGTATGGGGTAATATCTCTTCATTTCTATGGTATTGGTAATTTAGGAACTTTGGCGACACCCCTGCTGAAAAATGCTGACCACTTATAACTTCAACTCCCCCTACTTTATGCTGCACACACACACACACACACACACACACACACTTCAGCGAATGGACGGCTTGGATGACGTTCTGAAGAAAACTGAAGTCTGTGGATCCCAACGCAAAGAGAAGTGCCTAGTGTTTTTACACGGTGGGGGGAAATTGCTCGTGGAGTAGTGGGAAAGTAGGGAAAGAGGAAAAGGGGAGGGATTACTGAGGGAAATGGAAGGAAATGAGGAGGGAGTAGACTTGGCCCAGCCAGACAAGCGAAAGGTAAACAAACGACTGAGTGAGGATGACATGTCTAATAAAAATGTAAAGATTAGAAGTATAGAGAGGAGCAATACAGAAGAAAGTGACGAGAATATGTTCCAGGGATTTAAAGAGGGTGGGGGGGACACAACCCCCCCCCCCCGACTGATAAGACTAGAGGAGAGAGTTGATAAGGTGATCGAGGACTTGGAGCGTAAGTTAGGTAACGTAGACTCCATTTTCCAAAGAATTGAAAGGTTGGAACAACTAGAGAAGGCTAACAGAAACTTAACTGAAGAAATAGAGGACCTAAAAAGACAGTTAGGAAATGTAAAGGAGGAGAATGAGAAATTGAAGAAGAATAGTAATGAAAACAGAGAGAAAATAGCTACAGAAGCTAAAAATTGGAGAATAACTCAAGAAGGGAATAAGGTTTCATTCACTGACATAGTCAAACAGCAATTGAAAGAACATAATGAAGACTCAGTTATTAAAGTGATGAGACAGAAGGAGAATATAGTAAGAGAATTAGCTGACAAAAAGAAATGTATAATTATATTAGGAATGGAAGAGAAACATAACCCAGATAGAACCGCAAGAATCAAGGAGGAAAATGAAAGAGTAAGCAGTTTATTAAAATTAGTCCAGGAAGATGAACCAGAAATTATAAAGGAAATTGAGGAAAAATTCAGACTCGGAAAATATAGTACAGATAAGACCAGACCAATTAAGATTAAATTCAGGTCACAAACAACAGCAGAGAAAATTCTATCCAAGACAGGGAAACTAGCAACAAATGATCAATATAAAAAGGTATGGATAAAAAGAGAAATGAATAAGGAGGAAAGAGAGGCAGAAAAGCAGAAAAGAATTGAAGCTAAGGCAAAAAACGAGGAAAGAACGGAGTCAGAGAAAGAGAGATTCTATTGGAGAGTAGTGAACATGAAAATAAAGCAGTTCGACATACTAAAGAAAAACATAAGGGAAACAGAGAATACAATGGAAGTGGCAGAAAACTAAGAGTGTCTTACACAAATATAGATGGATTGATAACAGGATTGAATGAACTGAATGATTATTTGAAAGAAAAAGAACCGGACATAATGGGAATTGTAGAAACAAAATTAAAAGGCCCACTACCACCCAACAGTGTAGGACATGATACATACAATTATTGGATTAGAAACAGAGAGAAAAAACAAGGGGGTGGAGTTATGTTCCTGACTAAGAAGGATATAAACGTGAAAGGTGTCATATATGGAAAGAATACAGTAGAGATGATTATGATAGAAGTGGAAGACCGAGATAAGAAGAGCAGAAAATTTGTGATCAATTATGTGCCTCCGAAAACAGCCTCATGGGAGGAGAGTGAACATAAAAGTATGTTAGAGGACACAAAGATAGCATTAACTAAAATAATGGAAGACGGAGGAAGAATAGTTATGATGGGCGACTTTAATTGCAAAGAAATCTGCTGGGAAGAAATGACAGTAAAGAGTGGTGATGACTCATGGGGAAATGCTCTACTTGAGATGATTACTGACCATTCAATGACACAATGGATACAAGAGAACACTAGGTATAGAAATGAAGAAGAACCATCGAGGCTAGACTTAATAATTACATCTGAACCTAGAATAGTGGACAAGATTGAATATAAAACACCAATAGGTAAAAGTGACCACATATTGATTGAACTGGAACTTAATGAAGAAAAATATATGAAAAGAAATGAACAATATAGAAAAGGAAGAATGATGTATGAAAAAACAAACTTTGATAAAATAAGAGAATTCTTCCAACAAGAAAACTGGGAAGAAATATACAAAGAAGAAACAACAGTGGAAGAGAAATGGAATATTTTGACAAAAATTTACAAAAAAGGAGTGGAAAAGTATGTCCCAAGACAAAAACAAGAAAAAGAATATGTAAAATGCTGGTACAACAAAAGTTGTAGAGAGTTAAAGGACAAAAGAGACAAAGCCTGGAACAGATGGAAAAAAGACAGAAGACCTGAAAAATGGAAAATATATACTGGTTATAGAAATGAATATGTACAAAAGTGCAGAGAGGAAAAAAGAAAATATGAAAAAGATGTTATAGAAAAGTGTAAAGATCAACCAAAACTATTCTACAGATTTGTAAACAATAAACTGAAAAACAAACAAGACTTAGAGAAATTAAGACAAGGAGGAGTTGAATACACTGAGGAAATGGAAATGGCAGAAATTATGAACAAACATTTTAAATCAGTGTTTACAAGGGAAAATATACAACCTGAAGAGATTGAGTGGAAGGAAAAAGTCCCCCCTATGGAAGAAATAGAAGTAACAAAGAATGAAATATTGACACACTTGGGTAATTTTGATGTCAGAAAATCGCATGGGCCAGATGAAATAGCAAACTGGATTCTGAAAGAATGCAGGAATGAACTGGCAGACAAAATACATAGCATAATAAGCAGTTCCTTAAAAGAAGGAAAAGTTCCAGAAGATTGGAAAAAAGCAAATATAGTACCTATATATAAAGGAGGAAATAAAGAAGAACCTACCAACTATAGACCAGTCTCTCTAACAAGTACAATAGCAAAAATATGTGAAAGAATTATCAAAAGTAGATGGGTAAAATACTTGGAAAAAAACAACGTACTAAATCCAAGGCAATTTGGATTCAGACAAGGACGATCATGCGTCACCAATTTAATATGTTTCTATTCAAGGCTAATAGATATAATACAAGAAAGAGATGGATGGGCTGATTGTGCATTTCTAGACCTAAAAAAAGCTTTTGACAAAGTACCACATAAGAAGTTGCTTAAGAAATTAGAATATGAAGGAGGAATACAAGGTAAATTGCTAAATTGGATGGAAGACTTTTTGCAAGAAAGAAAAATGAGAGTAGTGATAAGAGATCAGCACTCAAAATGGAATGAAGTAATAAGCGGTGTCCCGCAGGGAACAGTTCTGGCCCCAATAATGTTTGCTATATATATTAATGATATGGATGAAGGAATTGAAAGCTATATGAGCTTCTTTGCAGATGATGCAAAATTACTGAAAAGAGTGAAAACTGAAGAAGATTGTGAATCACTACAGAGAGATCTAAATAAAGTACAAGAATGGAGTAGGAAGTGGGAGATGGAGTTCAATACAAAAAAGTGTAGTATAATGGAATTTGGAAAAAGCAAAAACAGAATAACAGGAGCATATAATTTGGGAGAAGAAGGAATAAAAAAAGTAGAAAATGAGAAGGACCTGGGAGTCATTGTTATGAATAATATGTCACCTGAGAAACATATAAATAAGATTTTTGGAGAAACTTATAATTTAATAAGAACAATCAAAGTGGCATTTACATACCTGGATGAAGAAATGGTGAGGAAAATCCTAATCACCCTGATAAGACCAAGATTGGAATATGCAGCAACGATATGGTCACCAAGTACAAAAAAATGTATAAAAAAACTTGAAAGAATACAAAGAGCAATTACAAAACTGGCACCAACACTCTCAAAACTATCATATGAAGAGAGACTACAAAAACTTAAACTACAGACACTAGAGCAAAGAAGAGAGAGAGGAGATTTGATAGCTATTTACAGAATCATGAAAGGCATAGAAATTACTGATAGAGAGAATCTGATAAAATGGGATGACAGAAATACAAGAGGACACGGAAAGAAAATAAAAAAAGACAGCTATAGAAGAGATTTTAAAAAGAACAGCTTTCCTCACAGAGCAATAGACAGTTGGAACAAGTTAGATGAGAAAGTGGTGTGTGCAAAAACAATACATGAATTTAAAAATAGTTTAGATAAAATGAGATATGAAGACGGGACCCCACGAGCATAGCTCCCCTTCCCGTAAAATACAACTAGGTAAATACAACTAGGTAAATACACACACACTTCAGCGAATGGACGGCTTGGATGACGTTCTGAAGAAAACTGAAGTCTGTGGATCCCAACGCAAAGAGAAGTGCCTAGTGTTTTTACACGGTGGGGGGAAATTGCTCGTGGAGTAGTGGGAAAGTAGGGAAAGAGGAAAAGGGGAGGGATTACTGAGGGAAATGGAAGGAAATGAGGAGGGAGTAGACTTGGCCCAGCCAGACAAGCGAAAGGTAAACAAAAGACTGAGCGATGATGAAATGTCTAATAAAAATGTAAAGATTAGAAGTATAGAGAGGAGCAATACAGTAGAAAGTGACGAGAATATGTTCCAGGGATTTAAAGAGGGTGGGGGGGACACAACCCCCCCCCCCGACTGATAAGACTAGAGGAGAGAGTTGATAAGGTGATCGAGGACTTGGAAAGTAGGTTAGGTAATGTTGACTCCATTTTCCAGAGAATTGAAAGGTTGGAACAACTAGAGAAGGCAAACAGAAACTTAACTGATGAAATAGAGGACCTAAAAAGACAGTTAAGAAATGTAAAGGAGGAGAATGAGAAATTGAAGAAGAATAGTAATGAAAACAGAGAGACAATAGCTAAAGAAGCTAAAAATTGGAGAACAACCCAAGAAGGGAATAAGGTTTCATTCACTGACATAGTCAAACAGCAATTGAAAGAACATAATGAAGACTCAGTTATTAAAGTGATGAGACAGAAGGAGAATATAGTAAGAGAATTAGCTGACAAAAAGAAATGTATAATTATATTAGGAATGGAAGAGAAACACAACCCAGATAGAACCGCAAGAATCAAGGAGGAAAATGAAAGAGTAAGCAGTTTATTAAAATTAGTCCAGGAAGATGAACCAGAAATTATAAAGGAAATTGAGGAAAAATTCAGACTCGGAAAATATAGTACAGATAAGACCAGACCAATTAAGATTAAATTCAGGTCACAAACAACGGCAGAGAAAATTCTATCCAAAACAGGGAAACTAGCAACAAATGATCAATATAAAAAGGTATGGATAAAAAGAGAAATGAATAAGGAGGAAAGAGAGGCAGAAAAGCAGAAAAGACTTGAAGCTAAGGCAAAAAACGAGGAAAGAACGGAGTCAGAGAAAGAGAGATTCTATTGGAGAGTAGTGAACATGAAAATAAAGCAGTTCGACATACAAAAGAAAAACATAAGGGAAACAGAGAACACAATGGAAGTGGCAGAAAACTAAGAGCGTCTTACACAAATATAGATGGATTGATAACAGGATTGAATGAACTGAATGATTATTTGAAAGAAAAAGAACCGGACATAATGGGAATTGTAGAAACAAAATTAAAAGGCCCACTACCACCCAACAGTGTAGGACATGATGCATACAATTATTGGATTAGAAACAGAGAGAAAAAACAAGGGGGTGGAGTTATGTTCCTGACTAAGAAGGATATAAACGTGAAAGGTGTCATATATGGAAAGAATACAGTAGAGATGATTATGATAGAAGTGGAAGACCGAGATAAGAAGAGCAGAAAATTTGTGATCAATTATGTGCCTCCGAAAACAGCCTCATGGGAGGAGAGTAAACATAAAAGTATGTTAGAGGACACAAAGATAGCATTAACTAAAATAATGGAAGACGGAGGAAGAATAGTTATGATGGGCGACTTTAATTGCAAAGAAATCTGCTGGGAAGAAATGACAGTAAAGAGTGGTGATGACTCATGGGGAAATGCTCTACCTGAGATGATTACTGACTATTCAATGACACAATGGATACAAGAGAACACTAGGTATAGAAATGAAGAAGAACCATCGAGGCTAGACTTAATAATTACATCTGAACCTAGAATAGTGGACAAGATTGAATATAAAACACCAATAGGTAAAAGTGACCACATATTGATTGAACTGGAACTTAATGAAGAAAAATATATGAAAAGAAATGAACAATATAGAAAAGGAAGAATGATGTATGAAAAAACAAACTTTGATAAAATAAGAGAATTCTTCCAACAAGAAAACTGGGAAGAAATATACAAAGAAGAAACATCAGTGGAAGAGAAATGGAATATTTTGACAAAAATTTACAAAAAAGGAGTGGAAAAGTATGTCCCAAGACAAAAACAAGAAAAAGAATATGTAAAATGCTGGTACAACAAAAGTTGTAGGGAGTTTTAGACAAAAGAGACAAAGTCTGGACCAGATGGAAAAAAGACAGACCTGAAAAATGGAAAATATATACTGGTTATAGAAATGAATATGTACAAAAGTGCAGAGAGGAAAAAAGAAAATATGAAAAAGATGTTATAGAAAAGTGTAAAGATCAACCAAAACTATTCTACAGATTTGTAAACAATAAACTGAAAAACAAACAAGACTTGGAGAAATTAAGACAAGGAGGAGTTGAATACACTGAGGAAATGGAAATGGCAGAAATTATGAACAAACATTTTAAATCAGTGTTTACAAGGGAAAATATACAACCTGAAGAGATTGAGTGGAAAGAAAAAGTCCCCCCTATGGAAGAAATAGAAGTAACAAAGAATGAAATATTGACACACTTGGGTAATTTTGATGTTAGAAAATCGCATGGGCCAGATGAAATAGCAAACTGGATTCTGAAAGAATGCAGGAATGAACTGGCAGACAAAATACATAGCATAATAAGCAGTTCCTTAAAAGAAGGAAAAGTTCCAGAAGATTGGAAAAAAGCAAATATAGTACCTATATATAAAGGAGGAAATAAAGAAGAACCTACCAACTATAGACCAGTCTCTCTAACAAGTACAATAGCAAAAATTTGTGAAAGAATTATCAAAAGTAGATGGGTAAAATACTTGGAAAAAAACAACGTACTAAATCCAAGGCAATTTGGATTCAGACAAGGACGATCATGCGTCACCAATTTAATATGTTTCTATTCAAGGCTAATAGATATAATACAAGAAAGAGATGGATGGGCTGATTGTGCATTTCTAGACCTAAAAAAAAGCTTTTGACAAAGTACCACATAAGAAGTTGCTTAAGAAATTAGAATATGAAGGAGGAATACAAGGTAAATTGCTAAATTGGATGGAAGACTTTTTGCAAGAAAGAAAAATGAGAGTAGTGATAAGAGACCAGCACTCAAAATGGAATGAAGTAATAAGCGGTGTCTCGCAGGGAACAGTTCTGGCCCCAATAATGTTTGCTATATATATTAATGATATGGATGAAGGAATTGAAAACTATATGAGCTTCTTTGCAGATGATGCAAAACTACTGAAAAGAGTGAAAACTGAAGAAGATTGTGAATCACTACAGAGAGATCTAAATAAAGTACAAGAATGGAGTAGGAAGTGGGAGATGGAGTTCAATACAAAAAAGTGTAGTATAATGGAATTTGGAAAAAGCAAAAACAGAATAACAGGAGCATATAATTTGGGAGAAGAAGGAATAAAAAAAGTAGAAAATGAGAAGGACCTGGGAGTCATTGTTATGAATAATATGTCACCTGAGAAACATATAAATAAGATTTTTGGAGAAACTTATAATTTAATAAGAACAATCAAAGTGGCATTTACATACCTGGATGAAGAAATGGTGAGGAAAATCCTAATCACCCTGATAAGACCAAGATTGGAATATGCAGCAACGATATGGTCACCAAGTACAAAAAAATGTATAAAAAAACTTGAAAGAATACAAAGAGCAATTACAAAATTGGCACCAACACTCTCAAAACTATCATATGAAGAGAGACTACAAAAACTTAAACTACAGACACTAGAGCAAAGAAGAGAGAGAGGAGATTTGATAGCTATTTACAGAATCATGAAAGGCATAGAAATTACTGATAGAGAGAATCTGATAAAATGGGATGACAGAAATACAAGAGGACACGGAAAGAAAATAAAAAAAGACAGCTATAGAAGAGATTTGAAAAAGAACAGCTTTCCTCACAGAGTAATAGACAGTTGGAACAAGTTAGATGAGAAAGTGGTGTGTGCAAAAACAATACATGAATTTAAAAATAGTTTAGATAAAATGAGATATGAAGACGGGACCCCACGAGCATAGCTCCCCTTCCCGTAAAATACAACTAGGTAAATACAACTAGGTAAATACACACATATATATATATATATATATATCTGGTGTGTTGAGGTCCTCGTGTATATATAAACATATATATGTATATATATACTGTATGTGTGTGTGTGTGTGTTTGTATATATATATATATATACATGTTTGCATGTATGTGTATATATATATATATATATATGTATATATAAACATACATATGTATATATATGTGTAGTATATATTTTTTTTCTATTGAGTAATACAGCATACTCGGCGTTAGTAATCTTCTTTTTAATACTTTTAGTCCTGCTTGCTATCTTTCTGTAGGGGGACGGGAGAACATTACATTACCAAATGAATCTATGGTAAATTTTTAAATAAAAACAACTACATAAGTTACACCATTTTGCCTATACTTTGGGCATCTTCTGGAAATTTTATTTTCAGAATTTACAAACTAGATTATATATGTCACTACATGAATCAATGGGAGAGGTCCTCTTAGTTTCTTCTTAGTGCGCCGTGGGTTGCCCCATATTAGCTGAAGATGTCTTATCAATACTGCTTCCATACATATTAGTTTTCTTTCATTGTTGGCATTTGCCAGAATTTTTGTGTTTTCATTCAGGTCCTCCCGCAAAATTCTAGTTTTGTGTACTTTTGTGATTTTGGATTTTATTGCCCCGTTTTGCCTATGGTATGAGTCTCTGTGATAAAATTTGGGTTGTGTGGCCAAAATGCTCTTCATTAGAAAGTGCACCATCTTTGTTAAATTTACACAATTAGTTGTACACTACATTATCATGTTTTAATTTTTCCTTGACTCCTGCTAAGTTGTTTTTCTTGACTAGATATGAAGTTCTGAGGTTGCGATAGCAGATGATTATAATTATAATGAATTTCAAGGTATCCTCTTGTTTCTTCGGTTTGCAATTATTATGTACAATTTCTTTCAGTATTTTCTCATCTTTTTTGTAAGCGGAAGACACTGTATTTTGATGGAAAAAATTAAAGTAATTTTTGGAAGCTTCTGTATTACCCTAACCAGTGTGGAATTTCTCCATTTTATCTTTAATTTCTCTATCAATTTCTCCCATTGGAAAGCCGTTATTCGTTAAAATTTGCCCGACTTCATTCTATTCTTGATGGAGAAGTTGCCAATCTGAACATATTTTGAATATCTTTGAAATGGATGTGCGTACCATGGTGGATTTATGTTTTGAAGGACATTCGCTTACCCATTGAGACATCTTCCAGAGTTCCTAGGTTTTCTGTACACGCTTGAAGTGAATGTCCCATCTGAAGCATCCATCAATACATCTAAAAAGGGGATTTTGTTACTTGTCCTTTTCTCTACTGTGAAACGCAGGCAAGATTTTTCTTCCATCATATTCTTTATATTTATAAGTTGTTCTTCAACGTCTACATAAAATGTCATCCACGTATCTAAAATACATACTTGGCCTCGAATCTACAGAAAATGTCTTCAAGAAAACCTGCTCCCTAAATTTACTAGTATACATATATATATATATATATATATATATATATATGTATATATATATATATATTGGATGAATGGTTTACTACATATATACATACACATATATATATATTTGTATATATGATTTGGATGATGGATCGTACTACAAGCGCAATGTCGTCCGCATGTATGTATGTCATAATTATAAACTAATCCTGTGAAAGTGTTAAAAGCCATTTATTGGAAAAAAAAAAAAAAAAGAGTAGTCATTCTGTAATAATATACCATGGTAAGTGCTGGGGGCTCCTGCATTCTATGGCAAGAATACATGCCAAACATGTATTCCATGGCAAGAATAGATGCCAAATGTTGAGAAGGCACTATTTCCTATAACAAGAATAGATGCCATATGACAATAGTCCAACATTCTGATACAGGAAGGCTAGAGGCTGTGGATTTCCAGCCAGTGAAACTCATGGCAATAACTATTATCATTATTTTATAACTGAAACAATTGTTACTTCAAGTATTACTAACTCAAAAACCACAGCCCCACAATGGTCTTTGAGCCTTTCTATACATCTCTCTGGGAGAAACTTTGTATTATTGTCTGTGTTGTATTACTGTATTGACCTAATTGCACCTAAATGTAGAGTCGGCGCCACGGGTATTGGCGCGATGCTTTTTTTTTTTTCATCTGTAGCACTAAAATAAGTGCAATACTAACATATATGTAGAACCTACCAGCCTCTAATACTTTGTGAGTAGTCCTTTCCTTTTCAGACAGCTCTCAAGGCGTCGAGGAGCAGATTCAGCCAGTCTTTGGAGCATTGAGGGTTCTAAGTTGTCCCAAATGTCCTTAATCTCCTTCACAAGCTTTTCCATAGTTGTTGTGTTATGTCCTCGTAGTCTTCGTTTTATCAGTGCCCACACATTTTCAATTGGATTGAAATCTGGTCTATTACCAGGCCAATCATTTATGTAATCCACTCCTACAAATTCAAGCCATTCTTTGACTAGTTTTGCTGTGTGTGCAGGGGCACCATCCTGCATGAACACCTCTTACAGGCATCAAAGCAATTCTCGAGATGGTCACACAACAGTTCCAAATATGATTCCTTGTTCACTGTTGTGTTTTTAGGTAATACAACTAGCTTGCCCACACCATAGTACCCAAATGCACCCCATACCATGACACTATCAGGGTGCCCGGACAGAGCCTAACCTTACCTCCTCAGTTCCCAGTAACATTAAATGTAGCCTCATCAGTCCACAAAACCTTCTTCCACTTTTCATTGTCCCAATTCAGATATTTCTTACAAAATTTCACACGATTGTGTTTCTGTTTCTCCGTCAGAAGAGGTTTGCATCGTGGTGCCCGATGCTCATAAGACAAATCGTCCTTGAGGCGGAGTTGTATTGTCCTAACAGACACATCTTGCAGGAGTTTTGGATTTTTTTCTTTCAATTCTTTAGCTGTTATCCTTGGTTCAGCTTCCACCTGTCTTTGGATAACCTTCAGAGTCCTTTTTGATGTCTTTATAGCTGGTCCAGTCCTCTTGACTTAGAGTGGGGGATAATCACCTCCCACAGTCTTGCATTTCTTTGTACACTACGCAACGATACTCTGGTCTGGATTGATATATCCTTGTTAGACTTTCCTGCCTTATAAAGTGAGCTTATTGCTGCAATTTTCTCCCTTGTGGCATTATTACAAAAATCCCACAAAAAACACAGCACGTCAGAGCGGAAAAAAACAATTGATGCGGTCACGACTAATCACAAAAAGCAACTGAGTTATTCAATAGGCAACTGAGATCTTTATTGTCTGCACATGGGACTAAAGCTCCGCCTACTCTACCATGTGCTTTCGTGCAAATACCAGTGTCAGTTTTCTTAGGTGTATAATGGGGGTCCTTAATAATTTGTCACGGGTATTGGCGCACATTTTTCGCGCCAATACCCATGGCGTCGACTGTAGTAGAGGAATCCCCATACACAATATTCTGTTACACCCGTCCTTCTATGAGAGGGATACATTCTAGAAAACTGTCAAGTGTCAATTCACATAAACTGAATACTTAATTCTTTCTCTAATCCTGTTTTTCTTTTGTCTTTCACTACCTCCCATACTTCTTTCAGCTTCTGGTATTCTATCTCTTTTCCTTTTCCTTTTAATTTGTTCAACCTTGTAACTTCTCTGCCTCCCCTTCCATTTCACCTCCACTCTAAATTTTTCTTCTACCAGATAATGATCTGACGATTCCCTGCTCTCTCTTCCCTCAAAATATTTACAAACCTATATCTACCAAGGGTTTTTTTCCCCCTTACACAAGAGGTAGCCAAAAGTCAAAATGCATAAATCCACTCCAACCCATTTCATCCCCACCTCTTTTCTTGGCTCCTCCTGGATGATGGGTCATCCCTGCATCTTGCCCACTGCACCTGGGTTAGAAGCAATGTAATAAGACAGCACATCCGCAGCAAAGCTGCTTCATTTAATCGGCAACCCCCTCATGCAGAAAAAGATGGGGAGAAATCCCTTAGGGCTGCATCAAAATATTGTTCACAATAACCCCTCATCCACTCCCTTTCATGCATCACATCATCCATATACAACCATTTTCAACTCACCTCTATCTTCTCTCTTTCCCCTTCCTTCTTCAACAGACATTACTCTCTTTTTCAATGCCCCTTTTACCCCATCCATCCATTTCATCCTTGGCCGCCCCTTCATGTTCACTCCATCTACCTCTGCCTTCCACACTTCTTTTACTATTCTTTCCACATGTCTAAACCATTCCAATACTCTTTCATCGACCCTGCTTCCTGACTCCTTTTCCAACCTTGCTCTCCTCTTCACTTCCTTGTTTCTCACTCTTATCAAGCCCTTACCATACTTCTCAGATATTTCATCTCAACCACATTTAAATTCTTCTCTTATGTTCCATGTTTCTGCCCCATACAGTGCTCTTGCCACAACCACCCCTTCATACTATCTCTTCTTAGCATCCATTCCCAAATGTCTATTTCTCATTTCATTTTTTAATCCCTCAAGACACTTCTCTCAAAATATCTGTATCCTGAATTCTTTCAGTCCTCCCTTTGGGTACCACTACATAGTCCATTGATGCCCTCTCAACCATTCTCCCTTTCACCACCTTTTTCCATGTATGCTTATGCTTGTCTCTCTTCTTAACCCCTTCCATACGGTGCCGCACAAGTAGGCGTCAAGGGGAGCGAGTGTATTAGAGAGAGGCTGCCATATCGGCGTCTTGATTATATTTATTGTAGTCGCCCCTCCATAATGACATTCTTTCTAATTCTTTTGTAATCGCATTTTCTATGGTTATCAAAATTCACGGGTGAAGAGAGAACGATCGATATAAGCGGTGACTATATTTTATGATGCGAGTATTATTACGACACGTCGTACGGCTGGCATTGGCTGCTGCCACCGAGATCTAAGTCCATGACGCCTACGTGTGCGGCACCGTATGGAAGGGGTTAAGCACTTGTGTTCACTATTATCAACTCTCCTTCTAAACATGTCTTTAACATCCATCCACCCAAGTTCTTACTTGGCACCCTGTAGATCCTTAATACTTCATCTGTTGGCTCAGCTACTTTAGCAGTGAGATCCTCCAACACCCCCAACAAAACAGAAGAGTATTTTTTCAACAAGTAATGAAAATATATAATGCCAAGGTAATATAAACTACACTTCAAGACATTTCCATTTATATCAGACAGATCATGTATACCAAACCTTTTCTGCCTTTGCAAATGACAAACATGATGCAGAGCAGAAATGTATGGATGGACTGTACATATTTAAGAAAGGTATTCAACATATGTAGAAACTAAGTACAGTGGTCCCTCCATATGTATAAAGGATGTGTTCCACATAGTGTGACTGCATAAAGTGAATACTGTACTTAATTCACATTTCCATACAACAATGAAGGTGCCACAATTTATGGTAGTTTACAAAGTAATAACTACACAATTTGCATAACCATCACATTTTTAATCATAAATTGGGTACTTGGTAAAATGGTTTTATTGCAGCTGGAGCCTGTCACACTTACTACAAAAAGCTTCCACATTAGCGGGGAGCTTTAAGGGAAAACCTATGACCAAGGGGTTCTCTTCTACTACACAGGTATCCCCATCTTCCTCCAGATGTATACTGGGACATGGATATACTGAAGGCTTTACTGGAAGGACAGTGTACATGTGGCTGGGAAAGGGAGAGGAGGGGTAGCACAGGAGACAGGAAGGAATAGGAAAAGGGAGGATTAGTAAGAGATGGAAAGGGGGTTGGAAGGTGAGAAATATGTAGAGGGAAGGTTAATGATGGGAAAGGGAGGAAAGGTGTGGGACAAAAGGAAGGAGAGGGTCATGGAGATAGGGAACAGGGAGGAAAGGGACAGGGAGGGAAAAGAAGGGGAAGGGGTAAGGAAGTGGAGGGGAGACAAAGTCAATGGTTGTTACCTGTACTTGTAAGAAAACGTGGCAGAAAAACAGTGGAAGCTATTGGAAAGATATATATGGCTTGTTTTAAACAAGTGCTAGCCTCTTAGGGACCTCCATGTAGAGATGATGGGGTTTACAGGCTTGGGAGACAGGCATATTAGCTCAGGAATGTTCTCTCTGATCTAATGTTCTCCCTCACAAATTCTGATTCGGTCACCGTCACAATTTTGTTTGATTCTTCCCCTTGGCTTAAGAAAGTCATGTGAATGCCTCTAATCCCTGCCTCTGACACAACATACATCTAAAAATAGAACAAATATCAACTAATAATAAATTAACAAAATTAAATAAATCATACTGAGCACTAAAGTTGATGATCATAAAATTAATAAACATCCTAGCTTTCTTCATCATTCCACAAAGATTACATATCCAGAACCATTCTTTCAATACATAAATCAATAATATGGCACCAACTATAGAACCTCAAGTTGTCCACAGAATCTAATATCAGTAACTGTAACACTTCATGTGAAACCTCAATTTGTCCACAACTGACTAGAGAATGTGTTATAATACAATATACAATGTGGAAAGAGGTACCTGTACTCTTGAAGACAGCTCCATAAATCTACAACAATATTGTAGAGTTCCACTTGGACTTCAACTCATCATTCTATAGACTCAATGCTACTTTTAATCCTATAACACTCATCTCCATTCAACACTAGTAGAATAATGAAATACAATCTTCTGAGGTCTAACAAACCACTTCTGTATAGTAAATTATACAACTTACAGAATAAACAGGCATGACCAACAGTCATGTTGCATTCATATTTTTGGAGATGGGAAGCATTTGGTAAAAAGTAAGGATGTATTTGAGCATTCATGAACTTGGACATAGCATATGACAGGGATGACAGAAAAGTATTGTATAGCATGTTGCTAATATACAAAACTAAAGGAAACTTGTTGAAAGTGGTAAATTGCTTTTACATGAACCATAGGGCATGTGTGAAAGTCAAGACTGGTGAGTGAATGATTTGAGCTGAATGTAGAGCTATGCCATGGTTGTGTGACATTGTATGGTGTTTATTTTGATAGGCTTGTGTGACATTGCCATTGTTGTTAAATGTGTAAATGGATGGAATGGAATGGTTAGGTAACTTAATGCAAGAATGCTAAGCAGAGGTTGGGGAATTGGTGGGTGGGAATGGACTAATAATATTAAGTTTGGCCTCAAGTTTAGCTGACGGGGAACTAGCAGCCCCACAGTAGCTGACAACAATCCTTAGGCCCTCCCATAAATTCCTCTGAGAGGACTCCAGTGTTGTATGTGTTGTATTAGTGTGGGACTGTTTCTATGATGCAGGTTACAAGGATGAACTGGGCATATGGAAAGAATGAAGAAAAACAAGCAAAAAGAGTGTAGAAAATAGAAATGGATGGAGTGAACTCAAGTAGAATCCCAGGGCTGATGTGGTCAAGCAGGGTGAAGCCATTGGATGCAATTAGAATATCTGTCATGCAATGAGGAGTGGGGAAAAAAAAAAAAAAAAAAAAAAAAAAAAAAAGGGAGTGATTAGTTACTGTTAATGAAACAATGCATATGGATTTTTTTTTTTTTTCTAGTTTATATTCCTTGAGTGGATAGGATTGGGTGGGGTTGTGTCACCATGTAATAAAGCAGTGAGGATAAACCAGCTCCAATTGTTGGGTTTTGTTAGGGTGGTGCTGTATTTGACCTGAGCAGTTGAGGGGGACAGGCCTGACTTTCGATCCATGAGGAGCTAAGATGAGAGAGGTAACTAATGGGTTTTTGAATGGGCGTGAGATGGGTGTAGAGTGAGTGTACACTTTAATTTAGCAAACCCCATTGTGATGGGAAAAAGGTGTTTTGGTATTTGTATGTCCTTTTTCATAACCATCATTATATTTACCTAGTTCTTGGTTTGAAATTGAATGCCCCCCTCCTTGGCTTCGATAACAAGTTTCCTTGTTCTCTCGTATTCTTCCTCAGCACCATCTCTCATGATCAAAATATTCTTAAACTTATTTCTGTCTGCTAACTTCTGTGACCTGCTGAGTACCTTGTTCATTGTGGTTTGTGACTTAAAATTTATATCAATATGTGCTCTAGCCTTTGTGTGTTGACAAAAAAAATAATAAATAAATAAGATAAATACTATATATATATATATATATATATAATACACACACATGCACACACACCGCAAGACTGGAAAAATGCCAATATTGTATCAATATGTAAAGAAGGAGATAAGGAAGACCCAACTAATTATAGACCAGTCTCCCTTGCAAGCACAATAGCTAAAATATGTGGAAAAGTTATCAAAAATAGATGGACTAAAATCTGGAAGAAAACAATATACTGAATCCAAAACAATTTGGTTTTAGACAAGGAAGATCATGTGCCACAAACTTGATTTGTTTTTATTCAAGGTTAATAGATATAATGCAAGAAAGGGACGGATGGGCAGATTGTGCTTTCCTGGATTTACAAAAGGCGTTTGATAAAGTACCACATAAAAAGCTATTAAGAAAACCCAAAACAACAGGTGTACAAGGAAAATTATTGAAATGGATGGAAGATTTCTGCCATGGGAGAAAAATGAGAGTGGTACTTAGAGATAAGAACTTGATCTGGGAAGAAATGACAAGTGGAGTCCCACAAGGTTCAGTATTAGCTCCCGTGTTTACTATATATATAAATGACATGGATGGTGTAGAAGATTATATGAACTTCTTTGCAGATGATGCAAAACTACTAAAGAAAGAAAATACAGAAAAAGATTGTGAATCATTACAGAGACCTGGGCAAAGTCTGGTAATGGAGCCAAAAGTGGGAAGTGAATTTCAACATCAAGAAATGTAGTATAATAGAGTTTGGAAAAAGTAAAAAAAGAATATCAGGACAATATAAAATCAGTACAAAGGAAGTAAAGAAAGCTCAGAAAAGGACCTAGGAGTAATTATCACCAAAGACATGTCCCCAGACAAGCATATAAACAAAATAGTCAGAGAAACCTATAATTTACTAAGATAAAGGTGGCTTTTAATTACTTGGATGAATTAATGGTAAAAAAATATTAGTCACACTGATAAGACCAAGATTGGAGTATGCTGCAACACTATGGACACCCAGTACAAAAAAGAATATAAAGAAATTAGAAAGAGGGTGGAGGGGAGTGGAGTATGATAGGGATGGAATGGGTAGGAGTGGTTTTTATGCCTTTATTTTTTTGGCTACCTCCTTTATAAGGGGAAAAAAGCCTTTGGTATTTGTATGGTATATGAATGTAGAAAGAATCCAAAGAGCAAAAACAAAGATGGCCCCAACACTTTCAAAGTTGACATACATACATATACCAAGGCTTTTTCCCCCTTACAAGGGTGGTAGCCAAAAAGGAAAAGGCATGAAATTACTCCCACCCATTCCATCCGTGAATACACTCCACACCCCCTCCACCCTCCCTCTTATCTTAGCACCTCCTGGGGTATTGGCTGCATGTTATTGTGGCAAAGTGGCATGCAGCTGATACTTTAGGGTCTATATGGGGCGCCCCTACGGACCAGAGCCACACATCATTTTGGCTGTGATAGAGGAAAACTCTGTTCATAGAGAAATGATGACGCTTTTATACTACGACTGTCCCTCCGTTATGCTGTCCCCCAACCCCTTGTTACTGTCCTGTACAATTTCTCTGAATATTCATTTCCTTTTTCGCCTACCTTCCCTGTGGTGGGGGAAAAGAATACTGCCACCAAGTAATTCCACTTGAATCGTAAGAGGCGAGAAGAAGGGGACGGGGATTGGGACGAGGCATCCTTCTCCTTGGAGCCCCACAGGGGACAAAAAAAAAAAAAAAAACAAAAAAAAAAAAAGAGAGAGAGAGAGGTGGAAGAAGTGAACATGAGGGGGTGCCCTAGGATGAGATGGATGGATGGGGTAAGAGGGGCATTAGGAACGAGGGGAATGTCTGTTGAGGAAGGACAGGAGAGGACAGAAGATAAGGGTGAATGGAGAATGGTTGTGTATGGATGACACTGTGATGCATAAGTGGGAGTGGGTGGGGGATGGGGGGTGAGGGAGCATGTATGAGAACTAAATTGACACAGCCTGAAAGGATTTCTCCCTGTCTTCTCCTTTTCTGCATGAGGGGACAGAGAGGGGGGGGTCACCGATCAATGAAGTAGACTTGCTGTGGATGTGCTGTGTCTTGCGACATTGCTTCTGACTCAGGGCAGTTGACAAGATGCAGGGATAACCCGACATCCAGGAGGTGCCACGATAAGAGGAAGGGAAGAGGGTGGAGGGGAGTGGAGTATGTAGGGGATGAAATGGGTGAGAGTGATTTCTATGCCTTTGTTTTTTTGGCTACCTCCCTTGTAAGGGGGAAAACCCCTTTGGTATATATATGTACCAACCCTGGAACAAAGAAGAGAAAGGAGATCTATTGGCCATTTACAGAATCATGAAAGGCATGGAAGTCCTTAACAGAGAAGACTTACTAAAGTGGGATAAAAGAAAAACACAAGGACATGAAAAGAAACTCAAAAAGGATAGTTATGGAAGAGATCTGGGAAAAAATAAAATAAAATAAATAAAATAAAAATAAATAAATAATAATTACAATAATTTTCCACACAAATTAGATAAAACAATAGTGTGCAAACACCATACAAGAATTTAAGAACAAACTAGATGACGAGAGATACAAAGATGGTCACTACGAGCATAGCTCCCCTTCCCATATAATACAAATAGGTATAACTAGGTAAATACATGCACACACAGACACACTATATATATATATATATATATACACACACACACACATATATATATATATAATATGTATATATATACACACACACACACACATACATATATATATATATATATATATAAATAATAATTCCTAAATTAACATATCTCTGTGACTGAGCAGAATTCTAATTTTTTCTTTTCACAAAACTTTATTCCAAATTATACACACTTTTCCCAAAACTTCATCCCAAAGCTCACACTCCTTTCACATGCCAAAGTGTTTCTCTATCAAAACAGAATTTAAAACATAAAAAGTCTTCAAAGCAATCTTGTATTTGGAGAAAGAAAAATCAGAAAACCATAAAATACAAGTAAATCTGCACTAGAGTTAATTTTGTTCAAGAGTAAGCATGGTTTCACTAAAACACAAGATGCACAAATCTGTCCTGTCACACTGCTCACCTATAGCTCAGTGAATCCACAAAGGAACAGGTGAAAGATAAAACAAACACTTGTTCATTATTACTACCTGGTAACTTCATTGGACTTATGGCACAGGCACCAACACTTGTACTGGCTCTAACAAAAATCAAACACAACCTTAGGCAACACAAAATGTGCTGTCGCTCATCTTCAAAATTTTGTAAATCTTATTCTGTAATAAATAAAAGGTCAAGCCTTTGATCTATGGTTCCAAAGACCAAACTATATGAGAAAATAAAAACCTTATCAGCAACAAAATAAATATCAAAGGAGAAATTGATGAAAACTAAGCATCAAACTCCTTTGTCCATTCCTTGTGCTAGTCTGATAAAATGACAAAAGTTCAACTTGCTAGATTCAAGCCTAATATGGTACATAAATATACCATCACTCTTAGGATTCAAGGCTTAACTGTAGATTCTTCTGCAATTGCTGAACATTGAATGGCTCTAAGTCGATCTCGTGCTGGCTCAAAGGAGGACTGCAGAGCCAATGTAGATTGGTAGAATGCTGTTGCCTTTTCTAAGTCACCCTGAAAATGAATCATATGAAATCTGATAAGAAATTTTTCTCAATATCTACCACATATATGAACCACAATCTACAACTTTTCTTGAAAATACACAATTCAGTTTAATGTCATGAACTTCCCCTCTCTTAAAGGAGACTAGAATGGTGCCTCTTTACAGAAAACTTTTTGATGCAAAATGCATAGCTGAGTGCATTACTGCTGGACAAGGTAGTGGGTTACTAACGCAGTAAAGCAAGTGCTCAGCTCTGGTTATTTTATGTTTTAGAATAAGGAATATTAATGTTGTAGTTTAGGTATTATTTTATTGAGAATATTCATAAGAAGTAAATAGTTCTCCATTTAAATTTTTTTTTTTTTTTTTTTTTTTTTTTTATAAAAATCGGTCTTAAGGAAACAAAAATTGGTAACGCATTGACGGCAATGCACCCCAGATTTTTTGGTAATGCATTGACAATAATACAATACCTGTCTATCATTAATACCCTCAGCTTAGGTAAAATGTCTTTATTATGAATTCACTTGCAAAGTAAAGTTTGAACAGCCTCCACTTCTGATCTCTCCCACAAATACCAACACTTATGTGCTTGGTGAGTAAGCATTCCATGAAAAGCACACAAGACATTTAAAAGAAATAATTAGTAAATGCTTGTATTCAATGTGACATGATGCAATTTAATATCATTGAAGTCTCCTTCTCAGAGAGGTGCCTACTAAAAGAATACTTTTCGAAGTACGGAATTTAATGCAGTATGCTCTTAATGTGAACTTGCTCTGCTAGGCAACCTTGAACTGCCTCCACTCATGACCTCTTGCCCAACTAGTGCTGCTCTAGGCCATTTGGCCAGGGTGAATCCCTGTCAATATGTCACTTACCCCCATCAATACGTCACTTACCTTAGCTGCATATATGTTCGCCATGGTGAAGTGAATGACAACAAATTTTGGGCTTATCTCAAGGGCCATATTAGCCACTACCAGTGCATTGTTGTACAGTCCAGCTCTGAATGAATAAATAGTGTGAATCAAAATTCATGGTAGACTTAGATTTCATAAATGTTACAACTTTTTATGCATGTACAACAGCTTTTCTAGTAACTTGTGTGTACATAATTACGGTCCTTTCCCCCTTATAAGAGGGGTAGTCAAGGACACCTTCATCACAAGGAAATAAAGCCCATTCAAGCACTCCTCCTATCTCCACACCTCGGGGATGTAGAAGGGTCACCCTGTCTCCTGCCACACTGCTCAGGTCAGAAGCAAAGTACTCTTCCATGCCAGAGATGGTTTACCCCCACCATTTCACTGTCCAGCATCCTCCCCTCCTTCCCTGCTACACTCAAAATAAATTATGATGTAGATGAGAAGCACTTACTTTTGGGCTGTGACATCCCTTCACCCATTCATAATTTCCCTGCATCCACATCTATCTTTCCCATGCTCTCTTCCATCCTCAACAGACATCATGTGTGCATCCAGAGCCCCCTTCACACCATCTGTACATCTCATTCTTGGTCCTCCTCTCATGCTTATTCCATTCACTTCAACTTTCTACAATCTTTCTGCTACTCTTTCCTCACAGGGGTAGTTGTACCAATAGTTAGTGCATGGCTTCCTTCTAAGATATCTATGGGATGACCCAAGAACCATTACCAGCTACCATGGGGCTGCGGGGTTTCCAGTCAGTGGAACTCATGGAAAGGATTTCAATTCCTGGGTGCAGACCTTCTATAGGTGTTCTCTAAGCCTATCTATATGATGATGATATGTTTTAATGTTACAAACTCCCCCTTACTGGAAGGCTAGGATGGTATCCCTCACAGAGAGCTTTGTAGCCTATCTATATACCAAGGGCTTTTTCCCCCTTATAAGGGAGGTACCCAAGTCAAAAGGCACAAACCCACTCTCACACATTCCATTTCATCACCCTTTCCTCCCTCTCATCTTAGCTGTGCCTATCAGAATAATAATTTGGTGGCTTTTAAAGAACATCATCTGTGAACATCAACACAAATAATGTTTTTAACCACTTCCATACGGTGATGCCTATGTAGGCGTCATGAGGAGCAAGTGGGTACGCAATGATGCCAATGTCGGCGTCTTGATTATATCTAATGTAGTCGTACCTACGTAACCTCCATTCTCTCTAAACTGGCTTCATCATATTTTCTATGGTTATCAATATTCACAGGTGAAAGAGAACGAATGATTGAGCACTGACTTTATCTTTATAATGTGATTATTATGATGCAACATCGCACGTCGGGCAGCTAATGCTGCCAGACGTGCGATGTGCCCTGGAGTGAAGAGGTTAAGTGCTACCAAATTATTATTAATTCTTCATCTTGTGATGTGCCAACCCCTAAAATTTGCTCCTCCTGGTAGTAAAGGTGCTGATGGGTTCTGAAGAATAATGGCACAAGATTATTCTTTTTACATCCATCTCTGTACACAGACTTCTATCTATAGATTTTATTCTCCCTTATAAGGAAGGTAGCCAAGTTAAAGACATGCACCCTCTTCAATCCAACACTCTTGTTTCCCTCTGATCTTAGACTTACCTGTGTAAAACATTAGCAAGTGAAATGAGTGGGATATCTTTCATGTGTCTGGGAGCTTGATGAAGAGCATGCCGTAGACAGTCCACGGCTTTTTCTCCACTGCCGACCACGCGCCAATAAAGGGCAGCTGCTGTTGCAACTATCCATGATGTTTCATTCTGTGGAAATAAAAGATGACTGTTTAATCCATTTCAATAATTTCATTTTAGCTAATGCCAAATTTAATTCATCTTGATAGAAACACTTTCCTCGTGTAAACTTTGTCTGGTTTTTAGATAAATAATAGTAAAAACTATTACAAAATGCTAAGCCACTAATTCAGTATGAAGCTTGCTGGCCAAATGGATCATGGTGTTGTTATTTGCTACCAAGGTCAAGGGGATGGTGGCATGAACCCTGCCATTGGCAAAGTTGAACCCTGTGCATGGTTCATTAAATTCCACACAACAAAGTCCTCTGTAAGGGGTACCATCCTAGCCTCCACATAGAGGGAATTTCTGACATCAAAATGAATGATATAACTAATTCATTAGACATTGCAGTCTCTCCTGACTCACCTTTAACAAAGATCTTGCAATACGTGTAGCCATAACATTAATGGGTTCTGGAGTTCTGTCTGCTAAAGTCTGCAGAGCCTCCCGTAGTCCCATTTCAGGGAAGTGCGGGAGAAGCTTGCGGTGCCTAACACCAGCCAGGTGGTCTAGGGTGTGCATCGAGGCTGGCAGGTCACTGTGACAGATGGGCTCCTCAAGAGGTGTGCCTTCTGGTATAGGGCCAACCAAATACTCAGATATTCTGAAATAATCACAATAAATCAGACCCTTGTAGGAAAATCCTTAGCTCTGTGCCTACATCCCTTACCCTAAAAAGAAATAATTCAACGATTCAGTAGCAGTGTCTTGCTGCATTGCTTCTGACCTAGGGAGTGGGCAGGGGGTGGAGGGATGGGCCTTCATCCACATGAACCCGAGGTAGAAGGGAGATAAACGAGTGTTGAATGGGTGTGGGACAGGTAGGTGGTGGGTTAATGCCTTGGCTGGTTACCTTCTTTATAATGGGGAAGAAGCTTTTTGGTGTATAGATAGATACTACAAGACAAAACTAATGTTGTGGTATCTTCTAGATACTGCAAGAGGGATATGTCTATTGAGGAAGGAAGGAAGAAGACAGAAGATAGAGGTGAGTGAAGAATGATTGTGTAAGGATGATGCTGTTATGCTTGGAAGGGGGTGGGTGGGGGATGGAGGGGTAAGGGAGTATGTGTGAATGATACTTTGACGTAACCCAAAGGGATTTCTCCCTGTCCTCTCTTTTTCTGCGAGGGGGTTGCTGATTAAATAATGTTGCCTTGCTGTGGATGAGCTGTGTCTTGCTGTATTGTTTCTGACCCAGGGCAGTGGGTGAGATGAAGGAATGACCTGTCATCCAGAGGGAGCCAAGAAAAGAGGGAGAGAGGGAGAGGTGGTGGATGGGAGTGGAATATGAGGAGATGAAAGGGATTGGAGTGGATTTCTGCCTTTGACTTTGGCTACCTCTCTTGTAATGGAAAAAGGGCCCTTGGTATGTATGTATGTATCTTCTAGATGATGGAGCTGTTTTAATGTTGGGTACTGCATTGTTAGATCAACACATATTTAACCACTAATAAATATGAAGTTCCTCTCCTAGGAGAGGAACAGAGGGATTAATTGATGAGGAGTAGTGTGGGTTTAAGGAAAGGTAGGGGTTGTGTGGATCAGATTTTTATGGTAAGGCAGATATGTGAGAATGCTTTTGGAAAAGGTAAGGATGTTTTATGGGCCTTTATGGATTTGGAAAAGGTTTATGACAAGGTAGACAGGAAGGCACTGTGGGAGGTATTGCTGATATATGGGATAGGAGGAAAGCTGTTAAGAACAGTGAAATTTTTTTATGAGAGTAGTAGAGCCTGTATTAGAATTAGAAATGGAGAGTGAGTGGTTTGTGGTAAAGGTGGGACTTTGCCAGGGATGTGTCACGTTTCCATGGCTGTTACATTTATACATGGATAGGGTAATGTGAGAGGTAAATGCAAGGGTAATGGGCAGGGGATTGGAAATAGTTAAAGAAAATGGAAAAAAAAGGGAGATAAGCCAGTTGTTGCTTGATGATGACACTGCAGTAGGATCAGAAGATGGATTAGGGAACTTTGTGACAGTGTGGGAAGGTGTGCAAAAGAATAAAGTTGAAGATAAATGTAAGTAAAAGTAAGGTGATAAGATGTACAAGAAGAGAGGATGGTAGCAAATTAGAAGTGAGTATTAAAGGGGAGAGGCGGGAGGAAGTGGACAGCTTTGTATATTTGAGTGTGAATGTGGTGGGAAAGGGAGGACTGGAGGTGGAGGTAGAATGTAGATTGAGAGAAGCAAGTAAATGCCTTTGGGGATTAAAAAGAGTAATGAGAAATAGACATTTGGGATTGGATGCTAAGAGGAGATTACATGAAGGGGTAAATGAGTTTAAATGTGTTTGAGATGTTTGATATACATATATATATATATATATATATATATATATATATATATATATATATATATATATATATATATATATCTATATACTTATAAAATTCTGATCATCTTGTTTGTTATCTTACTTGAAACAGTCACCCAGCCAATCAGAAGAAGAGATATGATGTCACAACTGAGGACCAGCCAATCAGAAGAAGAGATGAGAAGAAGAGATATGACATCACGACTGAGGACCAGCCAATCAGAAGAAGAGATCAGAAGAAGAGATATGACATCACAACTGAGGACCAGCCAATCAGAAGAGGAGACATGACGTCACGACATCATATGACGTCACAATCTTCTGCATTTCACTTCTTATAACAAAGTATAATTTAAAATTTTATTTGACCCAACATACAGGAGGTACCAAGATAAGAGGGAGGGAGGAGGGTGGAGGGGAGTGGAATATATAGGAAATGAAACGGGTGGGAGTGGTTTCTATGCCTTTTTCCTTGTGGCTACCCCCATGTGGGGGGAAAAAGTCTTTGGTATATGTATGTATGTATCTATATACTCATAAAAGTCTGATCATCTTGTTTGTTATCTTGCTTGAATCCATCACCCAGCCAATCAGAAGAAGAGAGATGACGTCATGACTGAGGACCAGCCAATCAGAAGAAGAGATATGATGTCACGACTGAGGACCAGCCAATCAGAAGAAGAGATATGATGTCACGACTGAGGACCAGCCAATCAGAAGAAGAGACATGACGTCACAAGATCATATGATGCGTAGTGTTCCAAGCAACAATGACATGACGTCACAATCTTCTGCATTTCAATTCTTATAACAACATATCTAAAATTTTATTTGGACCAACATACATATATATATATATCTATCTATACATACTTATAAAATTCTGATCATCTTGTTTGTTATTTTGCTTGAAACCATCTACTAAGGAAGAAGTGATATGAGGTCACGACTGAGGACCAGCCAATCAGAAGAAGAGATATGACGTCACGACTGAGGACCAACCAATTAGAAGAAGAGATATGACGTCACAATCGAGGACCAGCCAACCAGAAGAAGAGATATAATATCACAACATCCACTCTGTGGGTCCCAAGGAACCCCAGTGCTGAGTGCGTGACGTCACAACTGCTAATTTTCCAATTTGCCAATTTTTGAATTTCCAATTTTCTGATTACATATTTTCTGACCATTAATGTTTAAAATTTTCATATTCAGTATTTAAAAGTATAGCCAACTGCTGAATTAGCATCTATGAGGCATAATGAGTTTATCAAAATATTACAAACCGTATAAATCGTATGATGCGTAGTGTTCCAAGCAACGACGACATGACGTCACAATCTTCTGCATTTCACTTCTTATAACTAATCAAGTCACTGCCTTTGTCTACTGAATAGAGCATTGTCTTAATATCGATTTTATTGACCATTTTATTAACAATGTATCATTCAAAATTATATTTGACCCAAAGAGTCACGGGTGGTCTAGTATATACATACATACATATACCAAGGCTTTTTCCCCCTTACATGGGAGGTAGCCAAAAAGGAAAAGGCATAAAATCATTCCCACCCATTCCATCCCTGAATACACTCCACACCCCTCCACCCTCCCTCTTATCTTAGCACCTCCTGGATGACGGGTCATCCCTGCACCTTGTCCACTGCCCTCGGTCAGAAGCAGTGTCACAAGACACAGCACATCCACAGCAAGGCCGCTTCATTAAATCGGCGACTCCCCCTCTCCGTCCGCCCCCATGCATAAAAGGAGATGGGGAGAAATCCCTTTGGGCTGCGTCAAATTTTGTTCACACATACTACCTCACCCTCCATCCCCCCGCCTATTCCACCTCATGCATCACATCATCCATATACCACCATTCTCCATTCACCCCTGTCTTCTGTCCTCTCCCGTCCTTCCTCAACAAACATTCCCCTCTTCCCCAAAGCCCCCTTCACCCCATCCATCCACCTCATCCTAGGACATCCCCTCATGTTCACTCCCTCCACATCTGCCTTCCATACCTCTTTTACTAGTCTTTCTTCATTCATTCTTTTCATGTGTCCAAACCATCCTAATACTCTTTCATCAACTCTATCTCCCAACTCCCTTTCCACCCCCATTCTTCTCCCCACCTCCTCATTTCTCATTCTATCTAGCCTAGTAACCCCCATCATACTTCTCAGACACCTCATCTCAAACACATTCAAACTCCTTCTCTCTTCCTCTCTTATGTTCCATGTTTCTGCCCCATACAGTGCTGTTGGCACAATCACTCCTTCATACAGTCTCCTCTTAGCATCCATTCCCAAATGTCTATTCCTCATTACACTCTTCAAACCACCAAAGCATTTACTTGCTTCTCTCAATCTACATTCTACCTCCACCTTCACTCCACCTTTTCCTGCCACAATTGCACCCATGTATCTAAAACTATCCACTTCCTCCAGTCGCTCTCCCTTAATGCTCACTTCCGGTCTACTGCAACTTTCACCCCTTGTACATCTCATCACCTTACTTTTACCCACATTTATCTTTAGCTTTCTATTATCACACACTCTCCCAAACTCTGTCACCAACTTCCTCAGTCCGTCCTCCGATCCTGCCACAAGCGCAGTGTCATCAGGAAACAACAGCTGGCTCACCTCCTACTTTTCTCCATTTTCTTTAACCATCTCCAATCCCTGACCCACTACCCTTGCATTTACCTCTCGCACTACCCCATCCATGTATAAGTTGAACAGCCAGGGCGACATAACGCATCCTTGACGAAGTCCCACCTTTACCTCGAACCACTCACTCTCTCCATTTCTAATCCTGACACAAGCTCTACTACTCTCATAAAAACTCTTGACAGCTCCTAGAAGCTTTCCTCTTATCCCATATATCTGCATAACCTCCCACAGTGCTTTTCTGTCTACCCTATCGTAAGCCTTTTCCAGATCCATAAAAGCCCAAAAAACATCCTTCCCCTATCCTATAGCTTTCTCACATATTTGTCTTACCACAAAGATCCGATCTACACAACCTCTACCCGTCCTAAATCCACACTGTTCCTCACCAATTACTCCCTCTGTTCCTCTCCTAATCCTCTCAATCAAGATCCTCCCATAAGCCTTCCCAACTACACTTAACAAGCTAATCCCTCTGAAACTACTACATTCACACTTGTCCCCTTTTCCCTTGTAAAGAAGAACTATGCAGGCACTCCTCCAGTCCTCTGGCACTCTACCCTCTCTCCAGCAAACATTAAATAACCTCACCAGCCAGTCCACCATCACTGTACCTCCTTTTTTTGAGACATTCTGCATGGCATCCATCCAGACCAGGTGCCTTACCTGATTTCATCATCGTAACAACTGCCTTAACTTCATCCTTCCTTATTTCTGCTCCATTTTCCTCACTCATCACTCTCATTTTCTTAGTATTTCCCACTGCAACTATCTTTCCCTCCCTATCCTCCTTCACATTTAGCAACTCCCTAAAATATTCTGCCCATCTTCCCCTTACTGCCTTCTCTTCCATTATCATCTCTCCATCTGCACCCTTTACCTTTTCTTCTCTACTTGATTCGCCTCCTCTTCCTCTCTTAATTTCTTTCCAAAACATCTTTTTATTACTTTCAAATTTTTCTGTCATACTCTTACCCCACTTCACATCTGCTCTCCACTTTGACTCCTCTACCTTTTGCTTTACTTCTCTTTTCTTTTCTTTGTACCTCTCATATGACTCTCTCATCCTATTTTGTAACCAATCTGTGAAAGCTCACTTCTTCTCTTCTACAACCTTCTTTGTTTCCTCATCCCACCATTTACTACCCTTCCTTCTATTTCCTCCTGTCCTTCTTGTTCCACATGCCATCCTTGCACACTTTGTGACTCCCTCCTTGAACCATCCCCATTCCTCCTCCACACCTAGCTCTACTCTATCCTTCACTCCCTCCCACTCCTCCTTCAGCTTCTTCTTGTACTCCTCCTTTTCCTTTTCATTTAAAGAGTTCACTCTAAGCACCTCCCTACCTTTTGTCCCTTTCCTCTTTTTCCATCTATCCTCCACTCTCAACTTAGCTTCCACCAAAAAATGATCTGATATTCCCCCACCCTCTCCCCTTAGCACATGTATATCCTTAACTCTTCCTATCATAGTCCTATTTAGCACTACATAATCCATCAACGCTCTATCTACCACCCTCCCATTCACCACCCTCTCCCATATGTACTTATGCTTGACTTTCTTCCGAAACGCTGTATTTGCTATCATCAACTCTCTTTCTAGACACATTTCCACCATCAACTCTCCACTATCATTCTTTCCTGGAACTCCACATTTCCCAACCACTCCATCAATTGGACCATTTCCTACCCTAGCATTAAGGTCTCCCAGTACTATTACATTGACATTTCTCCCTAAATCCTCTATGCACTCATTTAAATCTATCCAAAAGGCTTCCCTTTCTTCTACATTCTTCTCACTGCCAGGCCCATATGCACTTACAAAGACCCACATCTCCTTTCCCAGTTTCACCTTCATCCACATTATCCTTGAGGAAACCTCCTTCCACTCCACTACATGTTTATCTATCTCTTCACTTACTAGAATAGCCACCCCTTCCCTCCCTCGCCCTCTCTTCACTCCTGATAACCTCCCACTTACACTCCCAAACTTACACTCACCCTTCCCTTTCAACTTAGTTTCACTCAAAGCCAACACATCCATCTTTCTTCTCACAAACATACTACCTATCTCTTCCCTTTTACTCTCATCCGTACCACATCCACGCACATTAAAAGACCCAAACCTTAGGGTGCTGGTTGGAAAACTCCCAGACCCTCTTATGCCTTTACTTTTTTGTTTAGGAATGTCCCCTGTGGGGCTACAAGGAGAAGGATGCCTAGTCCCACTCCCCATCCCTTTCTTCTCGCCTCTTACGATCCAATGGCCTTATCCCCCTTACAAGGGAAGTAGCCAAAAATAAAGGCATACAATCCAATCCTACACATTTCATTCACACATACTCCACTTCCATTCATCACTCTCCCTCTCTCTTATCTTGGCTCCTCCTGGATAATGAGTCATCCCTACATCTCGCCCACTGCCCTGGGTCAGAAGCAATATAGCAAGACAGCACATCCACAGGAAGGCTGTTTCATTTCACTCCCTTTCTGTCCCCTCATGCAGAAAAATAGATGGGCAAAAAATCCCTTTGGGCTGCATCAAAATATCATTCATGCCCACTCCCTCACAACCCCATCCCCCACCCACTCCCATCCATGCATCACAGTGTCATCCATACACAACCATTCTTCACTCACCCCTATCTTCTGTCTTTTCCCTTCCTTCCTCAACAGACATTCCCCTGTTTTCCAAAGTTCCTTTTAACTCATCTATCTCATTCTTGGTTGTCCGCTCATGTTCACTCCCTCCACCTCTGCCTTACACACCTCTTTTACTAATCTTTCTTCACTCATTCTTTCCAAGTGTCCTAACCATCCCAGTTTTCTTTCATCAACCCTATCTCCCAACTCCCTTTCCACTCCCACTCTCCTCCTCACCCCTACCATACTTCTCAGTCATTTCATCTCAAACACATTTAAACTCTTCCTCTCTTATGTTCCATGTTTCTGCCCCATACAATTCAGTTGGCACAATCCTCCTTCATAAATTCTCCTCTTAGCTTCCATTCCCAAATGTCTATTTCTCATTACATTTTATAATCTCCCAAGGCATACATACACTCTTATACCAAAGGCTTTTTCCCCCCTTGTAAGGGAGGTAGCCAAAAAACATACATACATACATACATATACCAAGGCTTTTTCCCCCTTACAAAGGCATAAAAACCACTCCAACCCATTCCATCCCAATCACACACCACTCCCCTCCACCCTTTTCCCTACCTTTTATCTTGGCACCTCCTGGATGATGGGTCATCCCTGCATAATATCTATATATATATATATATATATATTTTTTTTTTTACAGGTGAAAAATGTAATCACACATTTGTCAATCATGTGAAAACCACTGTTGGAGTAAAAAAGACTGGAGATGAGGAATTTATATATTTCGATTGCAAATGGTAATCCTCTTCAGTACTGAAGAGGATTGCAATTTGCATCGAAATATATAGATTCTCCGTCTCCAGTCTTTTTTACTCCAACAGTGGTTTTCACGTGATATATATATATACACATACACCTGTGACTGACAAAACCGTATGAATTTACAACTGGTTAGCCTTAAACCAGCTGTATGTTGACAATTAAATGTATATGTAACTAAAACCAATGTACAACCAAATAGACTTACCAGTTGGTCAGAACATAAGTCATAAGTCAATGATTATCCAAACACAGTACAGGCATTTAACTTGACACATTGAAGGCACCTACAAATCACTTTCATCAAGAACGGGTACATTACTTTTACTTACTCAACGTTTTTGGCAGACACTGACAGCCATGTGGATGTGAAATGCTTTATGTCACTCAATTTATTGGCTCTTTCACAAACATGTGGTGGTGGAGGTGGTGAGGCAACTCTCTCTCGTACTCGAAGAAGAACATCTGGCAAAGGATCATCCTGAATGGATAATTCTTCTTTTACATCACTTGCGTTTTCGACTGGCATGTTTGCTTCTTCCGCTCCCAGACCTATTCTCACATGGATCTGTTTGTTGGATACCTGTAAAATTAGCTTCATGCATTCCAAGGTGTCTGATATGAATAATGAAATAAAAGAAATATGCAAATTGGACTTCTATAAAATAAAAGGAAACGTTATATACAACAAACAGTTAAAGATAGTAAATTCATCACACAAACATTTTACTGACTGCCTTCTCGGTGTGACTAGTACTTTACCATTTCTTCATCCAGTTTTACTGATCTTAGCAAGTTATAGGTTTCGTGACAATTTTGTTTATATGTTTGTCAGGGGACATATCTTGTGATGATCACCCCCAGGTCTTTTTCAGATCCTACTTTCTTTACTTTAGGTGGAGAAAAAGGAAAAGGGCAGAAGGTAGGGAGGTACTTAGAGTGAACTGCTTAACCCCTTCCATACGGTGCCGCACACGTAGGCGTCATGGACTTAGATCTCGGTGGCAGCAGCCAATGCCAGCCGTACGACGTGTCGTAATAATACTCGCATCATAAAATATAGTCACCGCTTATATCGATCGTTCTCTCTTCACCCGTGAATTTTGATAATCATAGAAAATGCGATTACAAAAGAATTAGAAAGAATGTCATTATGGAGGGGCGACTACAATAAATATAATCAAGACACCGATATGGCAGCCTCGCGAATACACTCGCTCCCCATGACGCCTACGTGTGCGGCACCGTATGGAAGGGGTTAAATGAGAAAGAAAAGGAAAATGAGTATAAGAAGCTGAGAGAGGAGTGGGAGGGAGTGAAGGATAGAGTAGAACTAGGAGTGGAGGAGGAATGGGGATGGTTCAAGGAGGGAGTCATAAGGTGTGTAAAGATGGCATGTGGAACAAGGAGGGCAGGAGGAAATAGAAGGAAGGGTAGTGAGTGGTGGGATGAGGAAACAAAGAAGGGTGTAGAAGAGAAGAAGCAGGCATTCATAGATTGGCTACAAATTAGGATGAGGGAATCTCATGAGAGGTACAAAGTGAAGATAAGGGAAATTAAGCATAAGATAAAGGAAGCAAAGAGGAGAGCAGATGTGAAATGGGGTAAGAGTATGACAGAAAATTTTGAAAGTTATAAAAAGATGTTTCGGAAAGAAATTAAAAGAGGAAGAGGAGGCGAATCAAGTAGAGAGGAGGGGGTAAAAGGTGCAGATGGAGAGATGATAATGGAAGAGAAGGCAGTGAGAGGAAGGTGGGCAGAGTATTTTAGGGAGTTGCTATATGTGAAGGAGGATAGGGAGGGAAAGATAGTTGCAGTGGGAAGCGCTAAGAAAATGACCATGATGAGTGAGGAAAATGGAGGAGAAATAGGGAAAGATGAAGTGAAAGCAGCTGTTAAGATGATGAGAGCAGGTAAGGCACCTGGGTTGGATGGATGCCATGCAGAATGTCTGAAGAAAGGAGGTACAGTTGTAGTGGACTGGCTGGTGAGGTTATCTAATATTTGTTTAAGAGAGGTGTAGAGTGCTGGAGGACTGGAGAAGTGCATGTACAGTTCCGCTTTACAAGGGAAAGGGGGACAAGTGTGAGTGTAGTAGTTTCAGAGGGATCAGCTTGTTGAGTGTAGTTGGGAAGGCTTATGGGAGGGTCTTGATTGAGAGGATTAGGAGAGGAACAGAGGGAGTAATTGGTGAGGAACAGTGTGGTTTTAGGACAGGTAGGGGTTGTGTAGATCAGATTTTTGTGGTAAGACAGATATGTGAGAAAGCTATAAGGAAAGGTAAGGATGTTTTTTAGGCTTTTATGGATCTGGAAAAGGCTTACGACAGAGTAGACAGGAAGGCACTGTGGGAGGAACTGGAGATATATGGTATAGGAGGAAAGCTGTTAAGAGCAGTCAAGAGTTTTTGAGTAGTAGAGCTTGTGTTAGGATTAGAAATGGATGTGTTATGTCACCCTGGCTGTTCAATCTATACATGGATGGGGTGGTGCGAGAGGTGAATGCAAGGGTAGTGGGTCAGGGATTGGAGATGGTTAAGGAAAATGGAGAAAAGTGGGAAATAGCAGGTTGTTGTTTGCTGACAACACTGTGCTTGTAGCAGGATCAGAGAAGGGATTGAGGATGTTAGTAACAGAGTTTGAAAAGGTGTGTGAAAGAAGGAAGCTGAAGATAAATGTGGGTAAAAGTAAGGTGATGAGATGTACAAGGGGAGAGAGTGACAGCAGGCTGGAAGTGAGCATTAAGGGTGAGAGACTGGAGGAAGTGGATAGTTTTAGATACTTGGGTGGAAATGTGGCAGGAATGTGGGAGGAGGGGGGCTGGAGGTAGAATGTAGATTGAGAGAAGCAAGTAAATACCTTGGTGAATTAAAAAGTGTAATGAAAAATAGACATCTGGGAATGAATGCTACGAGAAGGTTATATGAAGGAGTGATTGTGCCGACAGAACTGTATGGGGCAGAAACATGGAACATAAGAAGGGAAGAGAGAAGGAGTTTGAATGTGTTTGAGATAAGGTGTCTGAGAAGTATGATAGGGGTTACTAGATAGAGTGAGAAATGAGGAGGTGAGGAGGAGAACAGGGGTGGAAAGGGAGTTGGGAGATAGGGTTGATGAAAGAGTATTAGGATGGTTTGGACACATGGAAAGAATGAGTGAAAAAGATTAGTAAAAGAGGTGTGGAGGGCAGAGGTGGAAGGAGTGAATATGAGGGGGTGTCCTAGGATGAGATGGATGTATGGGGTAAAAGGGGCTTTAAAAAAGAGAGGAATGTCTGTTGAGGAAGGATGGGAGATGGGTGAATGGAGAAGGGTTGTGTATGGATGATGCTGTGATGCATGAGGGGGAGTGGGTGGGGGATGGGGGGTGAGGAAGTATGTACGAGAAAAAATTTGACACAGCCTGAAGGGATTTCTCCCCGTCTTCTCCTTTTCTGCATGAGGGGACGGAGAGGGGGGGGGTCGCCGAATTTATGAAGCGACCTTGCTGTGGATGTGCTGTGTCTTGCAACACTGCTTCTGACCCAGGGCAGTGGACAGGATGCAGGGATGACCTGTCATCCAGGAAGTGCCAAGATGAGAGGGAGGGAGGAGGGGAATGGAATATGTAAGGAATGGAATGGGTGGGAGTGGTTTCTATGCCTTTTTCTTTTTGGCTACCCCCCGTGTAAGGGGAAAGAAGACTTTGGTATATGTATGTACTTTCTTTAATTCCTCTTCACCAATTTTATATTGTCCTGATATCCTTTTTTTACTTTTTCCAAATTCCATTATGCTACATTTCTTAATGTTGAAGTCTACTTCCCACTTCTGACTCCTTTCCCAAACCCTGTTCAGATCTCTCTGTAGTGAGTCAGAGTCCTTTTCAGTACTCACTTTCTTTAACAATTTTGCATCATCTGCAATGAGGCTCATGTAACATTCCACACCCTCATCCATGTCATTCACATAAATAGCAAACATTATTGGAGCCAATACTGATCCACTAATTACCTCTTCCCAAGTAGATCTCTTGTCTCAGAGCACTACCCTCATTTTTCTTCCATGCAAAAAATCCTCCATCCATTTCAATAGTTTACCTTGCATCCCTCCTATGGTTTCCAGTTTTCTTAAAAGTTTTTTGTGAGGGACTTTATGTGTGTACGCATATGTGCATTCTTTTTTTTTATTTCATAAATGCTCTCTATTTCTGGAGTCATACATCATACCCTCACCTTTGATTCAGGCCCAAGAGGCTGGTCAGTGACAACCTTGTAACCTTCTTCCTGCTGTTCCTGCTGGCTTGCTTCCTCTCCACCTTCTTGTATATCACTTTCATTTTCTTCTTCTTCCTCTTCATCCTCCAAATTGATCACTTCCACAGGTCCCTCTGAAAAAAACAAAAAACATATATCAATAGGTCTTTCCCCCTTAAAAGGTGGGTTGATACTGTCATATCACCCACCCATCCACCCTACACCTATCCCACAATCATCCAAAATTACATTAATTGTCCTAGCTCCTCATGGAGAAAGGGTCATCCCTGCCACACATTTTGTCATTCTTTCATCCATTCACAATCTCTCTCCAAATTTTTGCACTCTTCCTTTCTCTACAGACCTTCCTCATATTTCTTGTCCCCTTTACCCAGTTCATCTAATTCTTTGTTCACATCCTACCTGTCGCATTGAAATATTCCTACACCAATACAAAACAGTCCAATGTTTCTTCACGGAGAGATTTACGGAAAGGCCCAAGGACTGATGCTCTGGAGATCAGGGTGTCCTGTCAGTTAATCTCATGGCAATAATTATCATTCTACAATTTAAAACTACTAGGCCTGTACCTTTTTTTTTTTTTTTATTCTATTCATTTATTTATTTATTTGTTTATTATTATTTTTTTTTTTATGGTTAAAATTTAGGGAAAAGAGCACCAGGGTGGGTACAGCAGGGCACCAAATAAATTGCCATGTTAGGATGGAGCCTTAATTAGTATGATGTTTTGCTTTTTAGAGTTTTTTCAAGTGCATTATACTGATAAAGGCTGTGTTCTCACATGGCATTTCTTTTCTCAAAAGCAATTGCCAATTGCATACAGCAGGACAATTTGTGTGATGTTGGGCATTTGCAACTGATCACAGAAATGACTGTGGGGATACAGACAGTAACAGCCGTTGCCTCAAATTTCGTTAACTGGAAACCCACAACCCCATACTAGCTAGCAATGATGGTCCTTCAAGCCCTTCTACAGTTCTCTGTTGGTGGGGTAGGGGGAGTTGGTTACAACTGTTATCTGTGTTGTATTAGTGTGGGACAGTTTCTGTCACTAACTGAAAGTCATAAGTGTGAAACATTCACCAACAGTCAGCTCTTTTTATGTGAAAAGTTGGAACAAATGCAGTTGAAGTTGATAAAAAGAGATCTTGGACCCAGTTCAGACTCTGAGCCTAAACACAAGCTGAGACACAAGCAACACAACACAGAGCAAATGCAGACTTCCTGATGCTGAACTGAAGTACAGTTTCAACTTTTCTCTCAATTGAAATGCTTCTAGATGCACTACCTCAGCATTTCAAGTGAGACAGAAGTACAAACCTGCATCTCAGTTTGCATGTAAGCTGCTTGTCATGTACCTCCAGATGGCATTTGAAAATTGTCAGCAGGGAAATTATTTTCTCTGTTTTCCATCTTACAGGATTACCACTCATAGGTACCCATCAGTGATCTCTGAAGAAGTAGATCAATCAATACATTGCCCCTGGTCTCTCTTGCAAAAGACCTGTGGTCCCAAGGGTTATTGGGGAAGTAGACATGGGAGACAACAAATTAGAATAAGGAAAAAAGAAGAGAGGAGAAGAAAAAAGATAAAATTTAGTCATGAAAAAGAAAAACAGACAAAGAAAAGAAGAGTCAGGGTAAAAAATTACATAAAAGCAAGGTTGCAAGCCAGACAGACTGGGCTACTGCTGCCAAGAGAACTGGAGAGGAAACAAGACAGAAGGGAAGCTAAAGTCCATCTAAGAGAAACTAAGTCAAGAACTAATATGTTGAGAAAAGCATGGAAATACGACACAATTAAATCCTTACCTTGACTAAGTTGAGCCTCCAGAGCTGGGCAACCCCCATCAGCATCACAAACTCCATCCTCCTCTCCACCTCCCTAAAAGAAAAAGTACATTTACTAACTATTAAGAAAATTACATTTTGTCAGCAATAACCACTGCTACTATCCTGGAGGACAATATCATGCTGAGGAGGCAGAGTATAAGAGGTAAAAGAGATTTAAGGAGAGGAGCTGGATGAAGAGTAGCATAAGTTAAGTAATTAGCCTTCTTTGAGTGAAGTCCCCAACCATAAGAGAAAGAGAGAGAAAGAAACAAAGAATGAGAGAGAGAGAGAGAGAGAGAGAGAGAGAGCAAGAGCAAGACAGAGCAAGAGAAAGAGAGTGCATGAGAAAGAGAGAGGAGATATTGAGAGAAGAGAGAAGAAAAACAGAGTTAAAGAGAGAAAAAGAGAAAATGAGAGAAAAAGGAAGAAGAGAGAATGTAAGACCGTAACATAAAAATGAAGGAGACAGCAAGAGACCATAAGGCCTACACTAGGCAGTTCCATGTCTGTTACCACCAGTCATCACTATCCATAAAGTTGTCTAACCTGTTCTTAAAACAACATGGATACATGGATAGGGTGGTGCAAGAGGTAAATGCACGGGTAATGGGTCAGGGATTGGAGATGGTTACAGAAAATGGAGAAAAGTGGGAAATAAGCCAGTTGTTGTTTGCTGATGACACTGCACTTGTGGCAGGATCAGAGGGATGAGGAAATTAGTGACAGAGGTTGGGAAGGTGTGCAAAAGAAGGAAGTTGAAGTTAAATGTGGGTAAAAGTAAGGTGATGAGAAGTACAAGGGGAGAATGTGGCAGCAAACTGGAAGTGAGTACTAAGGGAGAGAGACTAGAGAAAGTGGATAGTTTTACATACTTGGTTGCAAATACAGTGGGAAAGGGAGCAATGGAGGTGGAGGTAGAATGTAGATTGAGAGAAGCAAGTAAATGCCTTGGGGGATTAAAAGGTGTAATCAGAAAATGACATTTGGGAATGGATACTAAGAGATGTATGAGGCATGATTGTGCTGACAGCACTGTATGGGGCAGAAACATGGAACATAAAAGAAGAGAGGAGGAATTTGAATGTGTTTGAAATAAAATTTCTAAGAATTATGATAGTTTTTTTTTTATATTTGCTAAGATAAGAGGGAGGGTGGAGGGGTGTGGAGTGTATTCAGGGATGGAATGGGTGGAAATGATTTTATGCCTTTTCCTTTTTGGCTACCTCCCTTGTAAGGGGGAAAAAGCCTTGGTATATGTATGTATGATAGGGGTTACTAGGCTGGATCAATTGAGAAACGAAGAGGTGAGGAGGAGAACAGGGGTGGAAAGGGAGTTGAGAGACAGGGTTAATTAAAAAGTATTGGGATGGTTTGGACACAAGGGAAGAATTAATGAAGAAAGATTAATTAAAGAAGTGTGGAAGGCAGAGGTGGAAGAGGTGAACATGAGGGGGTGACCAAGGATGAGATGGATGGATGGGGTAAAAGGGGCATTGGGAAAGAGGGGAATGTCTATTGAGGAAAGAAGGGAGAAGACAGAAGATAGGGGTGAATGGAGAATGGTTGCGTATGGATGATGATGTGATGCATGGAAAGGAGGGAGTAAGGGATGGGGGGTGAGGGAGGATATGAATAATAAATTGATGCAGCATGAAGGGATTTCTCCCCGTCTTCTCTTTTTCTGCATGAGGGGAAGGAGAGAGATTAAATGAAGTGGCTTTGCTGTGGATGTGCTGTGCCTTGCTGCACTGCTTCTGACCCAAGGCAGTGGGTGAGACACTGGAATGACCCATCATCAAGGAGGAGCCAAGATACGAGGGAAGGAGGGGGATCAATGGGAGTGGAATATGTGAGGACGGAATGGGTGGGAGTGGATTTTATGCCTTTGTTCTTTTGCTACCTCCCTTGTGTACGGGGGGTGGGGTGGGGGGATCCTTTGGAATATGTATGTATGTATTTATGTGTTAGCAGGGACAGAGTAAGTCTTTTATTTCATGTACACATCTATACATACCTACATATTTACAAAAACTCCATAAAGACTTTTCACCATAATGCTGGGGGTGGCCAAATCAAAGCACACCCCCATCCTCCACTCATACCTGGATCCAAATCTACTTATCTACCTATGCACCAATAGGTTTCTTCCCCCTTACAATGGAGGAAATCAACCATGGGATGCACCCACTCCTACCCACCCATCAATCATTTCCTTTTTATCTCATCGCCTTATAGATGATGAAGGGTTATTCCTTTCCCTGCTTGAGTCAGAAGCAATGCAGCAAGACACAGCACATCCATAGCAGGGCCAGCCTATGTGGATACACAAACATGAACCACTAGGTAAGTTGGCCACCCTGGCAGAAGCTCCCCACTTCTATGCAAAAATGAGTTCCTCACCTGGTTGTGGCATGTTGGCAGGGGCTGAGGCTGAGGAGGCAGTGTGTGACAGGCCAATGCAGTGAGGAAGTGGGTAGCATGAACATGCTTCGGATCAGCAAGGAGCACTTGCTCGTAATGGTGCCAGGCCCCTGTCAGGTTCCCCTTTCCACAATAGAGGTTGGCCAATAGCAAGTTAGTCTCAGCCTTCAAAAGGATAAAAAAGGAGATAATTTAAGATGACAATTATTTACAATACAAAAATATAATGTTTCCTCTCCCGAATACAGTAAAATGCTAAAGACCCACATTTCAGGAAGTTCCTGCCAAGGCCTTTCCTAGTTTTAAACTTCAAAGGCAAGTTAAAATGTTGAAAAAGAGGAATATAAATACTATCTACATACCAAGGACCTCTTCCCTCTTATAAGGGAAGCAGCTATCCCAGGCATCCTCCCAACCCAACCCATTTGTTTCCTTCTCACCTCAGCTCCTCATGAATGGACCAAAAGGGTTAAGAAGTATAGTATAAATAACAATATCACAAACACACTTATATATGGGAGATACAGAAATCAAATACTGAACTACTGTACATTTCTAATAACTTACCTCTTTGTCTGTCACCTCTACTGCCTGCATGGTGAGGGTAAGGGCATCATCTATATGTCCAGCTGTGTACAGCAGTGAGGCCAAGTTGACAAGTGGAACATCCTTCCACTTAGGAGGAGCAGTGGCAATGGAACGGCGTAAGCACTCAATTCCATTGTACAGGTTTCCATGTACCCTCCAGTAAAGTCCAGCCAGGTTGAATAAAATCCATTTTGAACCAACATCCTGTAGAAGAGGAGGAACTTTCAGAGCTTTTTTTTAGTCTCTTCCACCTTATATGGAGATTACTCCATACAAAAATTAAAATATTTAATACCACTTCCAGGTCAGGCATTCAAGGATAAAGAGTCACTACATTCTGCCACACTGGGTCAGTGCAATAATGCATAGGTCTTGTGTATCAGGGTCTTGACACCCATCACATTAGCAAGAAGGAAGAGCAGCGAAGGTTGAAGTCATGGGGTAGGGTTGATCGGAGAATGGTTGTGCGTGAATGATAATCTGATGCAGCCTGAAGGGAATTTTCCCAGTCTTCTCTATTTTCTGCATGCAGGGAAAAGGTGGGAGGGTCACTGTATAAGAGAAGCAGCAGACATATTGTGTCTTGCTGTATTGCTTCTGAGTGGGCAGGAGAAAGGGATGACCCTTCATCAATGAGAAGCTAAGATGAGAGGGATACAAGGGTGGAGGATAGGAGTGGAATGGGTTGAAGTGGGTCTGTGCCTTGACAGGCTACCTCCCTTATAAGGGGGGAAGAAGCCTTTAGTACATAGATCGTATGATGTGGCCTACTGGGATGTTCTCATTTGATATGATATGGTTTAACGCAGGGTTGCAGAGTCAGAGTCGGAGGTTTTAGCTGGGAGTCGGAGTCGGATTTCTAAGAGTACTAGGAGTCGGAGTTGGAGTCAGAATTTTTTATCCGACTCCGACTCCTTAAGTCCAATAAAATTATTTCTTTAACATGGTTTCTTTGTTTGGTTTTACCAGTTGCACAATTTAGCAGTTTTTGTATGGTTTTGCTTTTATTTTTGGAGGCAATAGTGAGTGTGTGCAGTGTATATGTACACTAAGTGGTCTCTCCAGATGGAAACAAAAAATATTCCATCAATAAATATAATTATCAATTCAAATTTCTGAATAATTTGTCAACTGTCAAGTGAAAGATATGATTTTTTTCTTTAAATAATTTAAACTAACTACTTTACCTTTGTTGACAGTCTAATTAATTCAAATTATGTTAACATCTAGAGCTCCATCATGTACACACGTACATGACAGTATAGACGATAGTAAATATCCACTATGTATGCACTATACACATAAGTCTTCATGTATGTAAAAGTCAATGGAAGTGTTTTTGTGTGGTTTACTGTTTTGTAGGAGCTATGTCATGCTGGGATAATGCCCTGAGATAAACTTTGACCAGTCTCAGAGGCCAGATAGGAATGACATTAGAGCATATGTCACAGCATTTGGTGATGACTGAAAAGGGGAGGAACAACAGCAGCTATGAACAGTGTGCACAGGGGAAGGTTGTCTTTCTCTTTCCTGAACTGATTCCTGGTTTTTATGATAACATGGTGAGATTAATTCTGCAGTAAGTACTAGGTAGGACATTCTCCATTAACCTTTCCTCATCATGATTTGTCACATTTTTTCCTAATATTGTGATAGAAGGTTTATGAGAATGGACAAATGTAATAACAGATGATTTTTTTTTTGGGGGGAGGGGAGGGGCACAAAGGAAAAAGAAAATATATAGCTTGAAGTGGCAACTCTGCCATGACAGATTTGAAAGTGCTCATAAGCTGGTAGATGATCATGAGCATAAATAATATCATCATATATTTAATATATATATGATTATACTAATATACGTGCTTGTGTGTGTGTATATATATATATATATATATATATATATATATATATATATATATATATATATATACATATATATATACATAAAGCTAGGTGAGTGCATATGTGAGTATTTTTATCATACAAGTGAATGTTTCACGTAAAAAATAATATACACGAAAAATATTTATAAAATGATTGCTGAATAGGTGTGGGAGGCTGGTACCGTATTTTCTGGCTTAAAATGCGCATCAGGTTATAATGCGCACCCATGCACTTCGTTATCTCAGTACACAGAGAGCGTGCACCGACGTATAAAGCGCATGCCTGATCGCCATCTAGCGAGAGAATGGAGAACCATCTAAGAAAAAGTCGGAACTACATGTACTGGTATATGACTCATGTTGTGCGTTGGTCCCTTATTACTTTGTAGCTTAAATAGTTTGTAGGAAATATGATCTAAAAAAAAATTATTTAAAGTAAATTATACAGAAAAATTTCGGGATTTTTACAGAAAATGTTCATTTTATATCTTGAGGAAATAATTCGTCTTTACCATTTTTTATTTAATACTGAAACAAATTACATACTGTTTCGTTTTAGCTTTGAACCTGCAATGACAGTGGTGAAATAGGACAGTCTCTCATCGAGGTGACATTTAGTTAATATAACTCCCGAAAGAGGGTGTTGTAGTCAGGTGTTTGACACGAGTTTATGAACGGCCACAACGGAATTTGTACCATACCTAAAGTGAAGCAACAAAGCCAGCATAAAAATTCAAATTAGGATGCTGTGAACATGGGCAAATATCATGAATATTGATCATGTTTCATGGTGTTTAGGCCTATTTAAACATGAAAAATAAGATTCGATAGATACCTACCTATACCAAATACTTATATACGGTAGCCCATGCTGGCATATTCTTTCATGTTACCATGGCTGTTCTTCTTGTTCTCACGGAACGTCACGGAGAAGTGTACCGTCCCGACTTTGTGACGGCCAACATCGTCACGTTGTTGTGAAAAAAATTACACACACAGCCGCAGAATTTTTATCGTGGGCCGTAGATAATGCACACCACCGGATAACGTGCACCCCCCATTTTTAGGCCCTTCCAACGGAAAAAGTTGCGCACTATACGCCGGAAATTACGGTATATGGATCTGCTGAATAGATTTCCACATAGGGGTCAAGGAGTTAAGGAGTCTGGAGTCGGAGGAATCAAAGGAGTCGGAGTTGGAGTCAGAGTCGGCATCCTAGAAATTCTAGGAGTTGGAGTTAGAGTCGGACCTTATACCATCCAACTCTGCAACCCTGGACATTACAAACTCCCCCCTATCGGAAGACTAAGACGGTGCCCCTTGCAGAGGGCTTTGTAGCATGGAATTTAATGAACCATGCCCTTGGTTCAACTTCACCAGTGGCAGGATTTGAACCACCATCCCCTTGACTTTTTCCACAAGTAACGACATTTGCATTGTAAATAATTTTGAACTGATGAAGAGGAGGTTCCTCATATGTTGAAGTAGTGAGGGTTAACCATCTCTGGCTGTCTGTGCCTGCTGTGGAAATGCTGTGCCTCACTGCATTATTCTTAACAATATGGTCAGGGATGACCCATCAACGAGGTGCTGAGATTGAAAGACTATTAAATGGGTTTTGACTGACAATGAGCAGCAACAGGGATGACTTTTTCCACAAGGTGCTAAGATGGGAGCAGTGATGAATGGTTTAGGCTAAGTACCCTGTGGTAGGGGAAAAAGAATCCCACTGAATAGTTCCACTTGAGTCATAAAAGCCGACTAAAATGAGACAGTGGATAGAACTAGGCATCTTAGTCTCTGTAGCCTCACAAGGGAGATTAAAAGAAAAAAAAAAAAAAAAAAAAAAAAAAAAAAAAAAAAAAAAAGGGGGGGGGGCATAATGCTGGGATGACCTGTCATTCAGGAGTTGCCAAGATAAGAGGGAGAGAGGAGGGTGGATGGGAGTGGAATATATGAATGGGTTGGAGTGGTTCCTATGCCTTTTTCTTTTTGGCTACCCCCCCCGTGTAAGGGGGAAAAAGCCTTTGGTATATGTATGTATAAGAGGGTCTGGGAGGAGTTTTCCAAGTAGATCCCTAAGGTCTGAGGTTTTTAATGTGTATGGGTGTGGTATAGATGAAAGTAAAAGGGATAGGCAGTATGGTTGTGAGAAGAATAATGATGTGTTGGCACTGAGTGAGACTAGGTTGAAAGGGAAGGGGACATGTGGGTTTGCAAGTGTAGTGGGGAGGGTGTTGGGAGTGATGAGAGGATGATGGTGAGAAGGGGTAGCTATATTAGTAAGTGAGGAGATAGGTAAGCATGTAAGTTGTGTAGAATGAGAAGAATGAGAGGGAACAGTAGAGGTAATGAATGGATTAAAAGTTCAAGGAAGAGGAAGAGGAAGAGGAGGAGGAAGATCAGGTTGTTACCAAGATTTTCTATTCATCTCTGAGACTTCTCCCCCCAACCCCCAACAGCGAAGGAATTAAAACTAGAATGTCCACACTAAAACTCACCTTCTTCATGGCAGACAAGATTCTCTGCCCAACCTCTGCCTCCACACCATCATGTCCCTGGTGACCATATTTGAGCAAATAGGGTTTGGCGTGAGGGTCTGGATTGCGGCCAGTCAGTGTGTGGCGCTCTTTGATTCCAGGAATATCATCAATTCCCTCTACGGCTTCATTTAGTCGCTCACAGATCGGTGGGTGCCAAGGTAATGCATGTTCCTCATCGATGCTGGTGTCAATATCCTCACTGAGATATTTGTCCACTCTGTCAATTATAAAAGTTACGGTGGTCAATGAATCGGCCTGGCTGTGGATGTGCTCTTTCTTGCTGCATTGCTTCTGACCCAGGGCAGTGGGTGAGATGCAGGGATGACCTGGCATCCAGGAGCAGCCAAGAAAAGATGGAGGGAGGGGTGGTGAAAGGGAATGAAGTGGGTGGGGATGAAATGGGTGAGAGTAGATTTGTGCCTTTGACTTTGACTACCTCCCTTGTAAGGGGGAAAAAGCTGTTGATATATGCATGTATGGTGGCTGGTGAGGTTATTTAATGTTTGCTGGAGAGAGGGTAGAGTGCCAGAGGACTGGAGGAGTGCCTGTATAGTTAAACTTTACAAGGGAAAAGGGGACAAGTATGAATGTAGTAGTTTCAGAGGGATTAGCTTGTTAAGTGTAGTAGGGAAGGCTTATGGGAGGATCTTGATTGAGAGGATTAGGAGAGGAACAGAGGGAGTAATTGGTGAGGAACAGTGTGGATTTAGAACGGGTAGAGGTTGTGTAGATCAGATCTTTGTGGTAAGACAAATATGTGAGAAAGCTATAGGATAGGGGAAGGATGTTTTTTTGGCTTTTATGGATCTGGAAAAGGCTTACGATAGGGTAGACATAAAGGCACTGTGGGAGGTTATACCGATATATGGGATAGGAGGAAAGCTTCTAGGAGCCGTCAAGAGTTTTTATGAGAGTAGTAGAGCTTGTGTCAGGATTAGAAATGGAGAGAGTGAGTGGTTCGAGGTAAAGGTGGGACTTCGTCAAGGATGCATTATGTCGCCCTGGCTGTTCAACTTATACTTGGATGGGGTAGTGCGAGAGGTAAATGCAAGGGTAGTGGGTCAGGGATTGGAGATGGTTAAAGAAAATGGAGAAAAGTGGGAGGTGAGCCAGCTGTTGTTTGCTGACGACACTGCGCTTGTGGCAGGATCGGAGGAGGGACTGAGGAAGTTGGTGACAGTTTGGGTGAGTATGTGATAGAAGAAAGCTAAAGATAAATGTGGGTAAAAGTAAGGTGATGAGATGTACAAGGGGTGAAAGTGGCAGTAGACTGGAAGTGAGCATTAAGGGAGAGCGACTGGAGGAAGTGGATAGTTTTAGATACTTGGGTGCAAATGTGGCAGGAAAAGGTGGAGTGAAGGTGGAGGTAGAATGTAGATTGAGAGAAGCGAGTAAATGCCTTGGTGGATTGAAGAGTGTAATGAGGAATAGACATTTGGGAATGGATGCTAAGAGGAGATTATATGAAGGAGTGATTGTGCCAACAGCACTGTATGGGGCAGAAACATGGAACATAAGAGAGGAAGAGAGAAGGAGTTTGAATGTGTTTGAGATGAGGTGTCTGAGAAGTATGATGGGGGTTACTAGGCTAGATAGAGTGAGAAATGAGGAGGTGAGGAGAAGAACGGGGGTGGAAAGGGAGTTGGGAGATAGGGTTGATGAAAGAGTATTAGGATGGTTTGGACACATGGAAAGAATGAGTGAAGAAAGACTAGTAAAAGAGGTATGGAAGGCAGATGTGGAGGGAGTGAACATGAGGGGACGTCCTAGGATGAGATGGATGGATGGGGTGAAGGGGGCTTTGGGGAAGAGGGGAATGTCTGTTGAGGAAGGACATACTACCTCACCCCCATTCCCCACCCACTCCCCCTCATGCATCACAGCATCATCCACACACAACCCTTCTCCATTTTCCCCTATCTTCTGTCCTCTCCCGTCCTTCCTCAACAGACATTCCTCTCTTTTGTAATGCCCTTTTCACACCATCCACCACCTCATTTCTCACTCTATCTAGCCTAGTAACCCCCATCATACTTCTCAGACACCTCATCTCAAACACATTCAAACTCCTCTCTTCCTCTCTTATGTTCCATGTTTCTGCCCCATACAGTGCTGTTGGCACAATCACTCCTTCATCCATCCCCAAATGTCTATTCATCATTACACTTTTTAATCCACCAAGGCATTTACTCGCTTCTCTCAATCTACATTCTACCTCCACCTCCAGTTCACCCTTTCCTGCCACATTCACACCCAAGTATCTAAAACTATCCACTTCCTCCAGTCACTCTCCCTTAATGCTCACTTTCAGTCTGCTGCCACTTTCACCCCTTGTACATCTCATCACCTTACTTTTACCCACATTTATCTTCAGCTTTCTTCTTTCACACTCTCCCAAACTCTGTCACCAATTTCCTCACTCCCTCCTCTAATCCTGCTACAAGCACAGTGTCGTCTGCAAACAACAGCTGGCTCACCTTCCACTTTTCTCCATTTTCTTTAACCATCTCCAATCCCTGCCCCACCACCCTTGCATTTACCTCTTGCACCACCCCATCCATGTATAAGTTGAACAGCCAGGGTGACATAACACATCCCTGACGAAGTCCCACCTTTACTTTGAACCACTCACTCTCTCCATTTCTAATCCTGACACATGCTCTACTACTCTTGTAAAAACCCTTGACAGCTCCTAAGTTAAAGGTAAATCCACATTACTACACCTAATCCCTGTCATTCACCTTAGCTCACAGACCCCCCCAACAAATGTGGAATTTTTGCAAATAATTTCAAGCCTCTTAGACCCATGCCATATGCAAAAAAAAAAGTTTTAACACTTGAAAACAGCTTAAAAAAGTTTAGTAAACACAAGTGACTTACACTGATACAGTCAATACATGTGGTACTGAAAAACCCACAAATTTGTGAACCTGCAAAATTGGATTTTTTTTTTTTTTTTTTGGGGGGGGGGGTTGTATTATTAGACAGAAACTGTGGTACTTGCAAAAGTTATACTTACACAAATCCTTTATTTTCAGCTGGAAGGAAGACGGTAGGAAAGGCATCCCACTGTGGAAGGGGTGCAGCTTTTTGGCACTGCTCTGCTGTTGGGAAGTTTTCTCCCAAGGTAGCTACCAGACTACTTGATAGCAAACCACCACTGTGATAAAAAGATGTTGTCATCAGCACAATATTTGGAAGAAGAAAAAAAAAAAAAAATGCATTAAAGAAAACCTGCTCCCAAAATACAGCAACATACAGATACATATATACCAAAGGCTTTTTCCCCCCTTACACGGGTGGGTAGCCAAAAAGAAAAAGGCACAGAAATCACTCCCACCCATTTCATTTCCCATATATTCCACTCCCCTCCACCCTCCCTCTTATCTTGGCACCTCCTGGATGACGGGTCATCCCTGCATCCTGTCCACTGCCCTGGGTCAGAAGCAGTGTCGCAAGACACATCACATCCACAGCAAGGCCACTTCATAAATTCGGCGACCCCCCCTCTCTGTCCCCTCATGCAGGAAAGGAGAAAATAGTAAGAAAAACATCAATAGACAAGTCACCTTGGCGTATTTTGGTGGTAGGGAGCAACCTATGAGACGACGGGGTAGGTGAAAAAAAAATTCTGTTTATGGACTAAATCAACTCATTTACACACTAAAACATTTCTATAGTGTGGTACTCTGTGAAGCACGGGTGTATACACAGCCCGACATCACACTCGCTACACTGATAGCGGGACTCCTTCCTCTTGTGAGCCCGCCTTGTACTACTGCTGCAGACGTGGCATCTCCTGGAGGCGTTCGCCTTCGCTGCTGTAGGTGGTACAGGCGAAGGGAAGTGACGTTCAGTGAGGTCGCGCCGTGGGTGGTCGGGGTGCGCGCGCAGACACTGTGCGTGGGTATAACACATGCCAATGTGCCATACTATTCATATTTTACCCAAACAAGTCATAACTCTTGCTAATTTCGTATTTTAAAACGTGACGGATTATTACGTCAATCGTCGCTCGTTCGGCTTTTTATTCTGAGGCGCGGAAAATACATCCTCCATGTTTACCGTAAAATTGAACCAGTTTAGGAAACTGGCAACTCAATCAGGCTCCTTCCCTGGGAAGATCCATCACTCCTCTATCACGTGACACCCGGTAGAAGCTCAGGGGGCGGGTATTTCAAAAGTTACATAGCAACAAATGAAAGCCACTTACGCGACGGATCATTACGTCGATCGTCACAGCGGTAACCTTTTAGGTGACGTAATATTACGTCAGTCGTACACAACGGGTTAATCAATTGTTGCCTCAAGTTTTTTAAGGTTAAGGATAGTCAAGAGTTTTTACAAGAGTAGGAGAACCTGTGTTAGAATTGGATAAGGAGACAGCAAGTGATCTGAAGTAAAGGTGGGACTGTGACAGGGACCTGTCATGTCACCATGGCTGTTCAATATGTACTTGGATGGGGTAGTACAGGAGGTAAAGGTGAGGGTCATGGGCAGGGGACTGGAGATGATTACAGAAAATGGAGAAAAAAGGGAGGTGAACCAGTTGTCGTTTGCTGACGACACTGTGCTTGTGTCGGGGTCAGAGGAGGGTATACAATATGAGAAAGTTGAAGGTAAATGTGGGTACAAATAATACAATGAGATATACAAGGGTAGAGGATGGCAGCAAGTTGGAAGTAAACCTTAAAGGAGAGAGGCTGGAGTGGATAGCTTTAGGTATTTGGGGTCAAATGTAGCAGGAAAAGGGGGAGTGATGGTGGAAGTAAATTGTATACAGAAAGAAGTATGTAAATGCCTTGGGAGATTAACCACTTCCATACGGTAACGCCTACGTAGGCGTCATGAGGAGCAAGTGGGTACACGATGATGCCGACGTCGGCGTCTTGATTATATTTATTGTAGTCGTACCTACGTAACCTCCATTCTCTCTGAACTGGCTTCATCATATTTTCTATGGTTATCAAAATTCACGGGTGAAAGAGAACGAACGATTGAGCAATGACTTTATTTTTTATAATGCGATTATTATGACGCAACATCGCACGTCGGGCAGCTAATGCTGCCAGACGTGCGATGTGCCCCGGAGTGAAGAGGTTAAAAAAATGTAATGAGAAACAGATATTTTGGAATGGATGCAGAGAGGAGACTATATGAAGGGGTGATTGTGCCAATGGTACTGTATGACACCTAAGAGGCATAGAGAAAAAGTTTAAATGTGTTTGGGATGAAATGTCTGAGAAGTATGGTAGGGTTTACAAGACTGGTTTAAGTGAGAAACAAGGTGAGGAGGAGAGTTGGGGTGGAAAAGAAGATGGCATATAGGGCTAATGAAAGAGGATTGGGATGGTTTGGACACATGGAAAGAATGAGTGAAGAAAGATAAGTAAAAGTGGTATGGAAGGCAGACGTAGTGGGAGTGAACTTGAGGGGATGATCAAGTATGAGATGGATGAATGGGGTGAAAAGGGGGTGTTGAGCATGAAAGGAATGTCTGTTGAGGAAAGAAGGGAGAGGGCAAGAGAGAGAGGTGAGTGGAGAATGGCTTTGTATAGATGATACTATGATACATGGAAGGGAAAGGTGGGGGATGGTTAAGTATGATATTTTGACTCAGCACAAAAGGATTTCTCCCTGTCTTCTCTTTTTCTGCATGAGGGGACGGAGAGGGGGGGTTACTGATTAAGTGAAACAGCCTTGGTGTGGATGTGCTGTGTCTTGCTGTACTGCTTCTGGCCCAGGGCAGTGGGAGGGATACAGGGATGACCCATCACCCATGAGGAGCAAAGATGAGAAAGAGGAAAGGGTGGTGGATGGGAGTGAGATTTTGCCTTTTGACTTAGCTACCTCCCTTGTAAGGGAAAAAACCCTTGGTACATACATAGCCTTGATTTTTACTTAATGGAATATCCATAGCCCCATGGAGGCTGGCAAGTCCTTGGGTTCTTTCAACTGTTGGCTGCACTGTACTACTGAGGGGCTATCACTATTATTTGACCTTCTCTTCACATATATCCAAAAACTCTTTTGTTACAAAACTATCATATGTAACCCTTACCGATGAGCTTTACTAGGCTGCAAGGAGGTAACAGGAGGAACATGTGCAGTTGAGATGGTTGGCCTCCGTTTCAGGACATGCTGTGCTAGTCTTAAAGCTTCTGACTCTACTGTGTGCAATAGGGACTGAAGGTCCAGGAGGAGCTCCGAGGCTGACCCCCTCTGCTCAAGCTGGTCTCGTCGCATGTTGCAACTCAAGAAAGTGTGACCATCCTGTTGGTACTGGAAGCAGTCTTGCCCTGAAAAAGGATATACATTAGAATACATACTGTAACATAATTACATACATACACCAAAGACTTTTTTCCCCCCTTACAAGGGAGGTAGCCAAAAAACAAAGGCATAAAAACCACTCCCACCCATTCCATCCCCATTGCACTCCACTCCCTTCCACCCTCTTCCCTCCCTCTTATTTTTGCATCTCCTGGATGACAGGTCATCCCTGCATCTTGCCCACTGCCCTAGGTCAGAAGCAGTGTCACAAGTCGCAGCATAATTACAATTCTCAATATGACAAGAGCATATACAGTACAATGTTGCTGTTTGTTGTTGTTGAGATTTAACCCCATCCATACTGTGACTCCAACATCGGTGTCACGAGGTGTGAGTAGGTATATGAGGCAGTCTTGCCATCTTGATTATGTTTATTTTGTGGTTGTATCTGAGTGACCCCCCCCCCTATATTTTGTGAACAAGCTTGATCACATTTTTTGTGATTATTAACCCCTTCCATACGGTGCCGCACACGTAGGCGTCATGGACTTAGATCTCGGTGGCAGCAGCCAATGCCAGCCGTACGACGTGTCGTAATAATACTCGCATCATAAAATATAGTCACCGCTTATATCGATCGTTCTCTCTTCACCCGTGAATTTTGATAACCATAGAAAATGCGATTACAAAAGAATTAGAAAGAATGTCATTATGGAGGGGCGACTACAATAAATATAATCAAGACGCCGATATGGCAGCCTCGCGAATACACTCGCTCCCCATGACGCCTACGTGTGCGGCACCGTATGGAAGGGGTTAACATTCAGGGTGAGAGAATAATTGTTGTAGTTTAATAATCGACTACAACATATGGTGGCAGTGGCAGGATGCAGAGGAGGTCTACCCATGCTACTCACTACTTCCAGCCTCCTCTGCATCCCACCACTGCAACCATATGTTGTAGTCACTTACTAAACTACAACACAAGCAATACAGCTGTAACTTTCTATTCTATAATGTGAGTATTGTGATGCATCATTGTACACCAGGCAGCTGATGCTGCACATAGGAATTCAACTCATATTGAAGAGGTTATCTATTTAGTCACCGAGTTAACATCAGAGTAATGGAGGCAACCAAATGCCCTCATGGGGGTCCAACTAAAGTTTCTCAGTTTCAAATACATTCTATTTACCTATTTTACCTAGTTTCATTTTACGGGAAGGGGAGCTATGCTCGTGGTGTCCTGCCTTTATATCTTGCAGTGTCTAGTTTGCACTTAAATTTGTGAATGGTTTTTGCACACACTATTTTTTTGTCCAGTCTGTTCCAAGTGTCCACAACTCTGTGTGGAAAACTATGTTCATGTCTGTGTTCTGCCACAGTGGTGCAGTCTGTGAATATATTCATGACAGGATGTAACAAATCCTAACATTGTGGACATACATCTTGAGAGGGCATGAAGACCATTGCTGACCATTGTGGAGCTAAAGGTTTTGTGTCAGTAAAATTCAAAGCAACAATTAATATCATTATTAGAAAATAAAAGTGCACATATACTCATTGTTTAAATCAGGACTTAAACATTCACTCCACACTATCCATCTTGACCTTGTAGACAAGGAAATAAAAATATAGTGCATACAAACCTCGCCCATCTGTGCTTTCACGAATCTTTTGCTCTTCATACTCAAGGCGGGATTCTAGTTTCATTTCTGGAGTAGCTTGTTCCATCAGGAGTTTCTGCTGGAGCCCTATCCACTCTTCATGCCTTTTCTGATATTCACGAAGTTCCGCAAGTGTTCTCTGCAGTGATCTGAGTTAAGAAAAAAAAAAAAAAAAAAAAAAAAAAAAACCAAGGCTGCAGTTAATAGACAATCTTTAATGTGTACATTGCAAATACAACACACTACTTCCTCTCTGAGTGACCTATGGGGCAATATGGTGGCTGATACAAGTTATCTGGGAGCCATGGATCTCCTCCAAGAGAGACAGGGGCAATTAATTGATTGAAAGATTCTTCTATCCTTGGCTGTAATTTGTTTGTTAAACACTCTCAGATTTTTGCTTCCATCACCTTTTCTATTTCTATCTTCAGTAATTCATTCATTTTAGCCATATTTATTCTCGGCTGATCTCGATTTCTTATCTCATCAACAATATTAATACAATCATTTTCCTGCATAAGACTGAGAGCAAGATTTAGAGTGCCTACACTTGCATGTCTATCAACTCTTGACCTTGGGATTGGTGCCACCTGCATGAGAGCCAGTAGCAAGGGGTATTTTGTGGTTAGTTGGCTCACAACTATTTGGGATGGTGGGTGGTCCCACAATGAAGATGCTGCTCCACCAGGACCTATAACACTATACCCAACATCTGGAAGCATGGGAAAATCATCACCATCCCCAAACCAAACCCTGGCCCAACAGTTTCAGCATCACACCGCCGAATCAAACTTCTCTGCGCCCTCTCCAAAGTCATAAAATACCTCATACTACTACTCATTTCAACACATATCCCTTGCTGAAGCACAACACCATTTTAGGCCACTACACTCCATAAACACTCTTCTGAAAAACCTCACACAGAGTTTTTGATGGTATCAATTCAGTTAACCTCCACACAGAACACTTCCTATAACACTAGATACCAGTAAAGCTTTCAATGCCATTCCCTGTTACAATCTCACAAACAAAATGACAGATATGCAGAATAATACCAAAAGATGGCTGGCCAATTATCTGGCAGGTAGAAATGGCTATGTGTCATATAATAACCGATCATCTCACACCAGAAACCTTATAAATGGAGTACCACAGGGCTCAGTTCTATTCCTCACACTTTAGTCTTTATGTGCATGATATACCTACACCCGACACCTCAGAAATAAATTTCTTCTTATGCAGATGACAACAATTACAGGTATGCACAGTAATGCAGACAAATCTACAGAAATACTACAGCCATACCTCGATACACTCAATACCTAGTTCACTTCAAATTGACTCAAAATAGTCCAAACCAAATCTACAACCAAACTTCTCATCAATTGGACAGTGGAACATTAACATACAACACCTCTATATCAACAACACTCTCATACCACACACACATATCCTTAGATTCTTAACATAACTTATGATACATCCATGTCACTCAAACAACACCTCACAAACATAAGGACTAAATGTTTACAGGTAACATAACTGCCAAGTCAAAGGCATGCACCCACTACCACCAACCACCCATGCCAGAAGAGGCTGGATGACCGCATTGTGAACAGCTGCCCAGGATGTAACACTTCACCCCATACCATACAACACATAATGGAAGACTGCATTATACACAATCATGCACGCAAACAACACAACATACACTCTATAAAGGATTTGTGGGAAAACCCAGTTTCGGCTGTGGCATTCCTTGGGGAGACGGGACTGCTCGGACAGACAGTCTAGGGAACAACAACAACAACCACCCATGCCTCCCCCCACATCTCGGCTCCTCATAGATGAAGGGTCATCCCATCTCCTGTCCAGTGCCCAGGTCAGAAGCAATGCAGCAAGACACAGCACATCCACAGCAAGGCCACTTCACTTAATAGGCTACCCCCCTTACGTGGAAAATAAAGATGGGGGAGAAATCCCTTCAAGCTGCATCAAAATATCCACACAAAATTTGTACCTTATAAGGGAGGTAGCCATTTCACTCCCACCAATTCCACTCCACTCCACAAAATACACAATTAAATACATTCCACTAGCTAATAGGGCAGCCCCCACATTCAAAATTCAGCACATCAATAAAGTGGGGTGAGATATGAAGCCATTTAACATTACATCCATACTTACTGATGCTGAGCTTCCAAGGCAGCTTCTAGTTTTGAATGACAAAGGACAGCGTGCTTTCGTTTCCGAAGAGCCTGATCCCCCGGAGACATGAATAATGCATTCTCAAAACACAGCACTGATCTGTGAGGTACAAAGAAATCATCATTTAGACTACTCTCTACTTGTGGTGGTCCTGCAAGATAAACAGTGTAGAGAATCATCTGCCAGTCTATTTTCAAAACCTGTCAACACTCTCACCTCCATTTGGAGGTGCAACCCTGAGGGGCTGATATTTAGTCTCCATCCTGGGCCCAAGAGCTCTATCAACTTTAACTGATTTCTTCCAGCCTTTCACAAAGGGAGAACTGATAACCAATGACTGCTCCTTATCTTCATACTACTTTTAGAGTGATGTAGAAACACTCCCACACTAATGCAACACGGACAACAGTCCACAGTTCCTTCCCACAGAAATCTGTGGAAGAGCCTGAAGACTGTTGTCAGCTACTGTTGAGCTGTGAGTTTCCAGTCAGTGAAAATTGAGGCAACAATCAATTGTTATTACAACACCTTTCCATATGCCTTATTACACTTAAACAGAATAATACCTTTTAAAGCACTATATTCTTACTTGTCTGTGATGATATTGTACCATTGTGTAAATCATATACAGACACTCCTCTACTTACGTTCATTCGTTTTGCATTTTTTCGATTTTCCGTTTGAATTGACGGAAAAAAAAATGGTAAAAAAAATTTTTTTGAGTGAATTTTTTAGTTTAGCGCTCTCCGTAGTTCAAACGATACTTGCGCATGATGCTGCGTCCATTGTTTACATTGCATAAATGACAAACTGAACATGCCTTGCCTCATCCTCCTCCTCCTCCACCATCTCAATTTATGTTGCTTGAATTTAATTTATTTGAAATTAATGTTATTATTTTACAATGTTATGTGTATAATTAATGATTTAGGGGTGTTTTATAAGATACGGTAATAGAATTTACGGACGTATAGTACAGTAACAACTTACGTTCATTTTCAACTTACGTTCGGCCGTTCGGAACGTAACTAAAACGCAAGTTGAGGAGTGTCTGTATACGTACTGTGTTGTAGCATTGTACTGTTATTGTTGTGTATTATACTTGCAAATTGTTCATTTATGTTTGTGTTTTCCCATTACATAATTATCATTGATTTTGTTGGACATTAATTTGACTAAATTGTATTAATTTAATACAATCTTTGTACAATCTGTAAGGAGAACCAAGCAAACTAGGTATGTTTCCCATGAATTCAAGACTTGGCATCCAGTTGTAACTTTGCCTCTGAACTGTACGCACGCATTTCTCGATTGCAGTGCTTTGGTGAATTTGTGATTTAATATATTTTCTTATGAGTAGCGAGACTTTTATTTCCCACCCCATTACATGTCCCCTTTTCTTTGTATAGGGAAACTATGCAAACATTCTTCTAATCTACCTTTACACTTCCTTTCTTTCATCACACATTATATAATCTCACCACCCAATTCATTATATTTACTCCCTTCGTTAGATACTCTACATGACATTTTTCCAACCCAGATTTCTTTCCAGTTTCTACCTCTTCCAATGTTCTTTGTATTTCCTCTTTTCCTACAATCTTATCATTCTCCTCTTCAGTCATTCTCTTAGCATCTCTCAATGTCACAATCCAAGCCTACCTATCCTTCTTTACATTCAACAATTCCTAGAAATACTCTATCCATCTTCCCCTTACTGCCTTCACTTCCATTAGTATCTGTTCTTGGGTTCTCCTTCAAATTTTTCACTCTATCCATGCACCTTGAAACACACTTAGGTTCTTTTTTCTGCCTCCTTCAAATTCGAAGTCTCTTCCATGTAGTACCATGATCACAATCACTTCCTTATATAACCTTTTGTTTGTGTTCATTCCTAGATACCTATTTCTCATTACACTATTTATTCTCTTACATTCAGTTGCTTCCTTTATTCTATAATCAACATCTATTCCTCTATTCACTGTCATATCTATCTCTATCTGTCTATATACCAAGAGATTCTTCCCCCTTACAACACAGGTACATACATATACCAAAGGCTTTTTCCCCCTACATGGGGGGTAGCCAAAAAGAAAAAGGCATAGAAACCACTTCCATCCATTCCATTTCCTATATAACCAAGTCAAAAGGCATGTACCCACTCCCATCCATTCCACTCTCATCCACCATCCTTGTTTCCCCCTCATCTTAGCTCCTTGTGGATGATTGGTCATCTGTCTCCTGCAATGCAGCAAGACACAGTACATTCAAAGCAAGGGCATTTCACTTAATCAACAAGCCCACCTCTCTCTGACCCCTCATGCAGAAAATAGAGAAGACAGGGAGTAAACCCTATGCGTTGCATCTAAACATCATTCACACACAACCATTTCCCATTCCCCACCTCTCTCCTTCCTTGCTTGATATACATTTCATAACAAAACAATACTTACACATTATAGAAGGACAAAGTTGCATAAACATTTCCAAGGGTTATGTGTGCTACTGGTGAGTGTCGATTATGGTCAATGGCAGCATGGAGAACAAGGGCTGCCTCATCAGATCGACGAGCTCGATGTAATACATTACCTAAGTGCACTAACGGGATGTACCTCAAGTTTCTGGAAGGAAAGATTTACTTGTGAGAACTTCATCAGCACTAGGTGAGACAATATCTTCCAACTGCTAAAGTTTCCATACGAGTTTCCCACCTACAATATGGAAGATTCACAAATGAATAGCAGCACTGACAAATTGTCATACTTAATTTTTCTTGTCATAATTGACTGCATGTTATGACAACAAAATGTGATGACTGATACAAATAAAAGCAAATTTGAAATGCTGTACCTTGAAAAAGTATATACATACACAACAATAATTTGATGGACCTTATGACTTCTAAATTCATCAACTTTAAAACTTATCAATCAGGTGTGTCTATTACAAGGGGTGAGGGCCACCAACAACTAGCATAACAATGAGAAGCAGGCAGTTACGTGCACCCTACAAGTGAAATCTCTCATTTTTTCTGGTCAAGAGGTCACTCTTTTTGACAGTAACAACCTCACAGCCATTGATAACTCTCAATCCTTGGACCCTACCATAGATCTCTCTAGGAGGAAACTTTGCACTGTCTGAATTGTACTAATTCAGGACTGTTTCTATGTCACCTGCTTCTAACAGGAGAGAAACTGTCACCAATTGTCAGCTCTTCTTGTATGAAAAGGTGGAGGAAATACAAAGTTGACAAAGAGACCTTGGGCCTGGTCCTGAAACTGAGTGGCAGACTCTTTGAGCTTCAACTCCATAATCAAGTTAATGAATTTTGAAGATGTATATCAAAGAGACAATTCTCTCTGATGTCTACGTCATTGGACCATCTCATGCAGATGCCCATCAGTGGTTTCAGGTAAAGGAAACCCCTGCTGATGTTGAGAAAAAAAAAAAAAAAAAAAAAAAAATCACAGTGATAGCAAATCATTAATCTAGTCTCGTACCTTGGTGCAAAATGAAGAGCTCTCCTTACACACTCCACTGCCATGAAAGGGTTAGCCCTAACTCTCCAATAGTGTGTTGCTAAGGAGTACAGGACCCAAGATGTTGTGTTCATCTCTAAACCAACAGCAACTCTGTGGCTCCACACTTGTACATCACTTTCCCCCATAAAGCTGGCAATGTCTTCCTCTGGCGTGGCCGTCAGATTGTCCCGAAACCTGACACCCTGTGTATAAGGTAGTCATCTATTTGTAGCAGAATCATAAAAAAGAGCATCTCACAAATAAAATATATAAATACATACCAAAAGGCTTTTCCCACCTTATAAGAGCAAGGTGGTAGGTCAAAGCATGCACTCACTCCACACCCATCTGATAACCATTCATTCATTGATCTCTTGCAGAAAACCCATGACTTTCAGGTAATAGATAACTAGGTCTGCCCATAAATCACACAGAGAAGAAATGCTGTGTTCCTGTCTAGGGACTGTTAATGTGGGACATTGTAGGGTGAAGTACCGAATGTCTTCTCTGTGGTTGTTGTTGATGTTGTCATCATTCTGTAGAATGTCTGGCCGAGCAGTCCCATCTCCTTGAGGAATGCCACAGCTAGACTGGGATTTTCCCACAAATCCTTTGTGTATATTGTGTTGTTGGCATGTATGATTGTGTACAATGAACATGTACATCCTCCCACCTCCTTGAGGAATGCCACAGCTAGACTGGGATTTTCCCACAAATCCTTTGTGTATATTGTGTTGTTGGCATGTATGATTGTGTACAATGAACATGTACATCCAAAATTCTTCCTACTCTTCTGGTTACCACTATGTAATCCATTAAAGCCCTGTCTACTACCCTTCCATCCACCAACCTCTCCCATGTGTACTTATGCTTGACTTTCTTCCTAAACACTGTATTTGCTATCATCAAAACTCTAGGCACATCACCATCAACTCTCCACTATGATTTTTTCCTGGAACTCCACACTTTCCAACCACTCTGTCTATTGGTTCATTTCCTACCCTAGCATTAAGGTCTCCCAATACCACTACATTGACATTTCTCCCTAACCTTCTATATACCCATTTAAATCTATCCAAAATCCTCCTTTTCCTCTACACTCTTCTCACTACCAGGCCCATGTGCACTTACAAAAACCCACATCTCCCTTCCCAGTTTCATCTTCATCCACATTAACCTTGAAGAAACCTCCTTCCACTCCACATGTTTACCTATCTTTTCACTTTCTAGTATAGCCACTCCTCTCCCTCATTCTCTCTTCACTCCTGACATCCTCCCAACTACACTCCCAAATTCAAACTCACCCCTCCCTTTCAACTTAGTTTCACTCAATGCTAACATATCCATCTTTCTTCTCACATACTGCCTACCTCTTCCCTTTCACTCTCATTTGCACCACATCCACACACATTAAAAGACTCAAACTTTAGGGTTCTGATGGGAAAACTCCTCCCAGACCCACTTGTGCCTATTTTTTTTTTTTTTTGCAATGTTCCCTTTGGGGCTACAGAGAGTAGGATGCCCAGTCCTATCCCTCATATAAACTCTTGACTACTCTTAACAGCTTTCCTCCTATCCCATATATATGCAATACCTCCCAGTGCCTTCCTGTCTACCTTGTCATAAGCCTTTTCCAAATCCATAAAGACCAAAAAAACACCCTTATCTTTTTCTAAAGCTTTCTCACACATCTGCTTTACCATAAAAATCTGATCCATGCAACCCCTATCCTACACTCAATTGTTCCTCACCAATTACTCCCTATCTTCCTCTCCTAATCCTCTTAATCAAAAGCCTCCCATAAGCCTTCCCAACTACACTCAACAAACTGATCCCTCTGAAACTACACTCACACTTGTCCCCTTTTCCCTTGTAAAGGAGAACTATACAGGCACTCCTCCAGTCCTCTACCCTCTTTTAGACAAACATTAAACAAATTCACCAGCCAGTCCACCATCACTGTAACTCCCTTTTTAACCTCTTCAGTACGGGCCGAAATCTCGTGTGCAGCATTAGCTGACAGACATATGATGTGTCGTAATAATACTCGCATCATAAAATATAGTCACCGCTTATATTGATAGTTCTCTCTTTCACCCATGAATTTTGATAACCATAGAAAATGTGATGAAGACAGTTTAGAGAGTATGTCATTACACAGGGGCAACTACAATAAATATAATCAAGACGCCGATATGGCAGCCTCGCGTATCCACTTGCTCCTCATGCCGCCTACATATGCGGCACCATATGGAAGGGGTTAAGACACTCGCTGTGGTAGGGGAGAAAAAAGACAGCCACCAATTGTTCCCACTTGTGTCATAAAAGGCAACAAAAAAGGGACTGGGATTCCTACTCTCTGTAGCCCCAAAGGGGACATTCCTAAAAAAAAAAAGCAAAGGCATAAGAGGGTCTGGGAGGAGTTTTCCAACCAGAACTCTAAGGTTTGGGTTTCTTAAAATGCAACTTAACACAATAAAAATAGCCACCAATAAATCACATAAGAATTATAAATGGGAAATTAATAAGGGACATCCTTTTACTCAAAAAGGCCACGCATGTTTCTAAAAAGAACACTTAAGTACTTCATATAATTTCAAAATACCAAGTGTCTTGATCAACTTACCCCAAGCTGTTCAAAAGCGAACATGGAAAATGGTAAATCCATGGCACTGATACAATCTGGCTCTTTATAAGGACCACCTGTATCAGGTGGTTCACCCAGCATGTCTTCCACTCTGAAAAATAAAGAAATAATACTATATATACATGTTACATATAAAATGAAGGTAGAGGGAAGTGGGAGATAAGCCAGTTCTTGTTTGTGAACAACACTACTGTCACACAGGGTAATTTCGACTGGTGTAAAGTTGACCCCATCAATAATTCTTAAAAGAAAACACTTAGATGCCAAAAAGTTGTGGTTAACTTTACATCTCCAGTCAAAAATACCCCATGTGACAGTGCTTGTGCCTGGGTCAGAGGAGGGTCTCATGACAGTTAGTGGATAAGTTTGAGAGGGTATGTGAAAGGAGAAAGCTGAAAGTAAATGTGGGTAAAAGTAAGGTGATGAGATACACATAGAGAGTGGGTGGGAATTAGAGGCAGGCTGGACCCACACACTGCAACATACAATGATGTGATTTTTTTTTTTTTACTTGGCAGTTTATATTTTGCTCCCAAATATTTCAAAAAGGAAGTTTGATAACTAAGGGTGAATGAGTTCACACAAAAGACCTACCCATCCACACATCCTTGTGTTCCTCCTCTTCCACCTTGTGACCCACAACCCTCTACTTCTCATAGTGTGAGACACAAGATAACTTAAAAAAAAAAGTACATACATATACTAAAGGCTTTTTCCCCCTTACAAGGGAGGATAACTTTAAAACTTACTTTTAAGAATTTCTTTTTACCCCCCAAAGAATTGCACATCACTGATGAAACTATTGTGCAGTTATAAGGTTAAAGAGGAAAAGGAGAATTGTTATCATTTAGATTTACATTTCCTAATGGACATGGATGGAAAGGAAAGGATGGAAAGGCAGTGGACAGGGATGGATGGCTCTTCATCCATAAGGAGCCAAGATATATGGGAAAACAAATGGTTGCTGGATGTCTTCATGCCTTGACTGGCTACCTCCCATATAAGGGAGAAGAGGCCCTACATATATAGATAGAATGTTGTGGGAGATATCAATTTAGATTATGGGATCAAGACATCCAAGATAAGATAGCTCTAATGTATTATTATCACAAGATATCTAGTTCCTCTACATCTCATCTCACTAACTTAACCTAACCTAAACACAAGTTCCTAGCCTCTCTAGTCATTGAGACATACTTACTTGATGTCCATTGAAAAAAATTCTTACCTGATCCCAGCACTTTCGAGACTGACTACTGTGCTCGGGTATAGATCAAACTCAGTGAGAGGTCGTCCTGCTAAAACACAGTCAGAATCTGTTCTATAGATCCTTTCCTCCAGCTGGGTATCCTGTAAGTATTGAAACAAGTTGAGGCACATCTTTTCCAGCAGTTCAAACAATGACAAAGCCAGCAAAAGTGATATTTTCTGATATACATACAATGTTGCAACATTCACTCACTCAGAACAACCCAGTAAGTTACATGCAGACAATCAATTGATGCCTCCAGTTTCTGACTAGACTCAGTCTCAGTGATGGGAGGAATAATCCTATGGCCTTACCACACATCCCTCCAGGGGGAAATACAAGACTTTTGTCGGTGTTATCCGAGTATGGGACTATTTCTGTTACCAGCTAATGGAAGGAAGAGTGCAATTGATCAATTTACCATATTTCCATATTTTTCACCTAAAGTCCCATTCCATTTCCAGCAATATATAATACCATTTACTTAAAGCTCTCCATTTCTCCAGCCTTTTGCTCTTTAATCTCACCTTTACGCACTGACATCCTCACCCTTTCCACATCTTATCACATTACTTTTGCCTACATTTACTTTCAGTTTCTTCCTCTCATATACCCTCCCAAACTTTGCCACTACCTACTTCAGTCTACCCTGACTCAGCTACAAGCACACCATCACCCACAAACAACTAGCTCACCTTCTGCTTCCCTCCCCTCTCACCTACTAGTTCCAAATCCCTGCCTAGTATCCTTACTATGCACAACTCCATCTTATCTCAAACTACTCACTTTCTCCATTTCCTACCCTCACACAAGCTCTAATACTGTGAAAACTTTACCCATCCTCAACAGACTTCCTCCACAGAAAGATATAGATTGAAAGAGACATAAAGACATAAGGTTAAGCTCTTACAGACTTCTTCCACAGAGAGAAAGATATAGAGACTGAAAGAGACATAAAGACAGAAGGTTAAGCTTTTACTTTGTCATCAGTACTCTAAACACGACTATTTTTTCATAAATCACTACATCTTACCTTGTCTTCATTACGATCAATTTGTGCTTTCTGCATGACCAAGTCTCTCTTCAAGGATTCAACCTGCAATGCCCTTTGCTCCTGCTGGGCAAGGGCAAGGAAGTCATAAGGTCGTCGTAACTGGAAGATCGAGTCCATCTGGAACAAAGACAATCAATTAAGCTTCAAGTATTTTATGTGATAATGGATTTGTAATCCAATCCCATCAACAGCATAAAATATACAAAACATCTAAACAAGGCATTTTCATCTTTGGAGGCCACAGGTCTTCTACAAGAGACCAGGAGCAACAGACTGATTGAATGATAATTCCTAGGTGTACATAACAAATAATTTATGTGAATGACAGTTCCAAGCAACCAATATCTTGTCCTTTCTCATTATTCCTCCACTAGTCTATAAATATTGATCTATCTATCTATCTATCTATATATATATATATATATATATATATAAATACCAAGAACTTTTTCCCCCTTATAAGGAGGTAGCCAAGTCAAAGGCACGTACCTACTCCCACCCATTCCACTCCCCTTAACCACCCTTTCCTCCCTCTCATCTCAGCTCCTCGAGAATGGTGGGTCATCCCTAAATTCTTCCCATTCCTCTGGGTCAGAAGCAATGTAATCTATAATATACATACATATACCAACAGCCTTTTCCCCCTTACAAGGGAGGTACCCATAAACAAAGGCATAAAATCCACTCCCACCCATTCATCCCCACTCCCTCTCTTTTTTCTTGGCTCCTCCTGGATAATGGGTCATCCCTGCATCTTGCCCACTGCCATGGGTCAGAAGCAATGTAGCAAGACACAGCATATCCACAGCAATGCTGCTTCATTTAATCAGCAACCCCCCTTCTCCATCCCCTCATGCAGAAAAAGAGAAGACAGAGAGAAATCTCTTTGGGCTGTGTCAAAATACCATTCACACATAACCACTCTATAACTGCTTTCCACATTTTTTACTAATTTTTCTTCACTTATTTTTTCCATGTGTCCAAACCATCCCAATACTCTTTCATCAACCCTATCACCCAACTCTTTTTCCACCCCCGTTCTCCTCCTCACCTACTTATTTCTCATTCTATCCAGCTTAGTAACCCCTACCATACTTTTCAGACATTTCATCTCAAATATACTTAAACTCTTCCTCTCTTATGTTCCATGTTTCTGCCCCATACAGTGCTGTCGGCAGAGTCACTCCTTCATACAATCTCCTCTTTCCATCCATTCCCAAATGTCTATTTCTCATTACTTTTTAATCCCACAAGACATTTACTTGCTTCTCTCAATATACATTCTACCTCCACTCCTCTCTTTCCTGCCACATGCACCCCCAAGTACCTAAAGCTATTCACGTCCTCCAATCTCTCTCCTTTAATACTCATTTCCAATTTGCTGCCATCCTCTCACCTTGTACATCTCATCACCCTACTTCTACCCACATTTACCTTAAACTTCCTCCTCTTGCACACATTCCCAAATTCCATCACGAACTTCCTTAATCCCTCCTCTGATCCTGCTACATGTGCAATGTTGTCAGCAAATAACAACTGGCTTATCTCCCATTTTTCTCCATTTTCTTTAACCATCTCCAATCCTCTGCCCATTACCCTTGCATTTACCTCCTGCACCACCTCATCCATGTACACATTGAACAGCCATGGTGACATGACACATCCCTGGCAAAGTCCCACCTTTATCTCAAACCACTCGCTCTATTTCAAATTCTATCACAGGCTCTACTACTCTCATAAAAACTCTTGACTGCTCTTATTATAACAAAATCAATGTCCCCACTGGCTTTCAATAAAAATACATATATGTACAATATGCCTTCTCATATAACAAGATCATGGAAACCCAAGAATTTGAAAGGCTGAATGAATTCTTTTAAATCCTAATAATTGTTAGTGTGAGAAAAACAATGCATACACACCGAATGTTTGAACCACATTTTAATGACATGACTGGGGACAGAATGTCTGAGAATCATCCCATGAAAATTTGGTATTTATTGAGTTTAGGATGGAATTCACTATCACACTTTCTTCATTTTGCTTTTAATAATCTATTTTCTTTAAACAAATTATACTTAATAACATCATCATAAACTAATGACAGCATTATTGATTTTTAAATAAAATTTGAATACTGTTTACCTATGGGGATGTGTTCTTCAGTTTTGCCTTACTTTTGTTTTCCATTACAATTATATTATTTTAGGGTCAAAGTGCTGTTAAATATAAACTATTTTTCCCAGTATAGAGCAATTTTTTTCACAGTGCTAAGTTTCAGTATGAAAGACCACCACTTCGCATGTCCTTATGCCAATAAATTGTTACCAAAGATTGAAATTATGTTTTAAATGGTTTCTATATCACAATATTTGGACCAATATTAGGGCAGGTGCTTAGTCTTCAAACAATTTGGGGGATTGGATATCATTTTCTGATTCACACTAAGTTCTATTGGTCACAGTTTGAACCACAAGCACCTAGTACAGCAAGTCCTCATTGTACAGTACATATGCGTTCCTGAAAACCTTACCGCAAATTGAAATTACCATATACTGAACCCGTTATAACAAGTAATAATAGAATATGTGTTCCAGCACATCGAAAGTCACCCCTACAGACATGAAAATACATGAAAATAGTCACATAAGAAAATGTAAAGTACTGCACAAAAGAAATAAACAGAAAATGTTTTTATTTACCTTTCACTCGTCACATATTCTATCATATGATGTCCCTTCCGAGCCTAAGGGACAGTAGGGATCTCAGCCCTTACTCATCTTTTGCTGAGTGGGCAGACAAAGATGAGGGTGAGGCAGGAGGCTGAAAACCCTCAAACACTTTGTTGTCTGCACTGTCAGAAGCAGATGTGGAAGGGCCAGCTGTAGCAGGGTCGGCACGTTTGACTGGTTTGAAGAAAGAAGATATGGAGGAAGGACCAGCTGTGGAACCGTCGGCAGCGGATGTGGAAGGGCCAGCTGTAGCAGGGTCGGCAGGTGTGACAGGGACAGCAGGTCTGACTGGCTTCAAAGACAGAGCCATATTTTGACAATTCTGGTCATCGATCCACATTTTGAGCAACCTTTCCATCTTATCCATTATTGGCTCATGGTGCTTTGTTAGCAATTTGCTCTGCAGATGCATTGCATTCTCCCCAGGTTTTTTTTTATAGCCTCATGATTCTTCAACACCGTCCAGACTGTCGATAGGGCCAAGCTCAAGTTTCAACTTATGGCAGACATACCTTCTCCCTGCTCTTTCCTCTTCAAAATATCTAATTTTACCTCCAATGTCAGACTACTCCTCTTTCGCTTTGCCTTTTCAACTCCAGCAGTGTCTGCAGAATGTTTTGTGGTCATTATGGGTGCATCACTGCGTGTCGTGATAATATCCACAAAAAACACACTGTAAGGATTTAACTTGTGTTTAAAGGGAAATGCGGGAAGAGACTGATTGTTGTGGTGGCCGCACAGCATGGTGGTGCTACGGTACGGTATAAACGCTCTCTTACTGTATATGAGAAACATTGAGGTAAATTTTTAGAAGTGCACACCTACACAATATAGCAATAGAAAACTAAATATTAATTCTTTAAACTATAATACACTAACATAATATATGATTTTCTTGGCAGAAATCAATGACAGAAAAAGCTGCTAAAAGCAATACACTAACAAAAGGAGCCACAATGACTACTTGAGACACCATTTTTTTTTTTATATATGCAAAGGTAAAGGAAATTAAAGTATGATAAATTCATCTAACATAATCTGCATTTAATAATATGGTACCTGTTATTCTAGAGGTCATTAGGGTCATCATTGTCAAAAATGCTGCCAGCCAGTATTGGAATCTGATCAGACTGCAGGGTATAAAAGAGTTTGGCTTTAAGAAAAGCATGAAGCTCAGCTCCATAGCAGTTATAAAAATATGTAAAGTGGTGATGCTACTTGGACTATGAGAACACTCGCTACAAAATATCAACACCATTGTTAAACTGACATTGATAGGACTGGATAGACGACAACATGGCATCTCAGACCCATTGTCACAGCTTTGTTCAGCAGTGTATTTGTTTTTCGCAAGGTTTTTCTTGTTATTGATTTCGGCCATGAAAAATGTATATTATGTTGATGTATTATAATTCATAAAAAAATATTTAATTTTCTATTGCTATATCACATAGGTGCGCACTCCTAAAAAAAAATACCCATTGTGACTTGGAAGTGGAAATTATGGAAGATTATTATAATCTGAAGCAAAATAGTGAAACAGTAACCACATCAACACCAATGAGAGGTCCTGGAGCCGCAGCATCTACGTCGTGGGACCACCCCCCAACCTCAAGAGTTGGGGGCCAAACGGTGGCAACCAGCGCTGGCCACCAGCTCTACGCAGGTGGCACCGATCCCCAAGAGGAGCTACGATGGGACTGTTCGGACAGACAGTCTAGGGAACAACAACAACAACACCAATAAGAAATCAACAGCCTGCAAGAAAAGGGCTGTTCATTTTACAGTTTCACCCAACCAACGAATTTCTGCTGCGCCTTCCGCTTTTGTAGTGATTTAAGTAGTGAACTGATTGATTTTACCATTCATTTCTATCGCAAATATATCGTTTCCACATTTTATGCCTACCTCTCATCCCCAACGATCTTGGGGGACCCGTGGGAAATCGGGGTTTTTGGGTGGGGAGCATTAAATTGAGTAATACGCGTTACAAAACAGGTCTAAAATCAACAAGAACACATAAAAAATATTTGAAAATATATAAATTACACCTTTGACGGCAGCAGTGGCGGTGGCTGATGCGAGCGTTACTTTGTTATTGTTGAGCAGCGTTACCAACAATTCGCAAAATTTCTCGCTCTATCCACTACATTTATCGAAGCCCACCTGACCTAACCGTCCAGATAGAACTCCTTGATAAACTTCCAGTTGTAGGAACATCCAGCACACAACGTAGCCATTCTGATAGCCTTTACTAAATGTAGCGGATAAAGCAATAAATGTGGCAATGCTGCTCAAAAATAACAGCAACATTCGCTGCTGCCGTCAATGGTGTAATTTATATATTTTCATATGTTTTTATGTGATTTTCTTGATTTCCGACCTGTTTTGCAATGCGCGTTACTCGATTTAATAATCCCCCACCCAAAAACCCCGATTTCCCACAGGTCCCCCAAGATCATTGGGGAGATGTAGGCATAAGTTGAAAATTTCATTACTTGAAAACTATGCATTTGCAACAGAAATGATAGACACCATCAATCAATATACAACATATCTCACCAGAAACACATAAGCCGCCACATCAGAAAATTGTTGATTGTGTGAAACTATAAATTGCCCAAAGGCTTATATCCTTGAAATAAGGCAGCAACTAAACCCCAACAATATCACGAATATTATGATTATCAAGTTTATTAACATTTCTTCCCAGAGATGAGAGAAGTTCTTCAAACTCAAAGGATTAATGACAGTGACACAGTCACTTTGAGGTAGTGAGCACACACTGATAATGATGATTTGTGGCAAGAATCATTATTAATAATTCATCCAATATTGACCCAGCTCCCTCAGTGGTCTCTGAACTAGTAAGCTAACCAATAAGACAAGTATAGAAGTCTTAGGTATCGATTACTAATCTGTAAACAAATTTATGACATTCGATTTTATAAAACCATAAAACGGGAACAAACATTTGGCATGTAGAATGGCATGCCCCCACCTAAGGGACCTGTCCTGAGAAACATTGTCATTTAATTACCGCTACCGTAGATTTAACTACAATAATAAATTACGGAACGCCAACTCTATGCCCCGTATACTTTGCAGTTATAATATCATTGAATGCTTACCTGAGCTTGAATTTTTCCATCTTCTGTGAGAAGCCAGTGTGTAGTGCAATAAGCTTTCAATACAAGGAGTGTATATATGAAAAGGAATAAGCAGCGGAAACTAAAGTTTCTTTTTTCCATGATAACCAGCTAACAGTTCAAGCGTTCCCGTAAACTTTAAGTGATACAAAACATTCTCTGTTTTGATCATTCACTTAAATTCCTCCTAGTCACAAGCACCTCTGACAAAAATAATATAAAATTTACTCTATGAAACACACTGATTTATATTCACCATACGTTATAATTTTACATCTTAATAATTTATATCTTTGTACACCTGACGTCATCGTAAACAAGTGTCCGATACCCTCTGTGATTGGCATGATTTTGCTTGCTTGTCTATATTTTGATTATCGAGAAAATTACACCGTGAAATTTCAGTAGTGTGTCATTATAAAGAAAATAGCAACCTATGGCAATAGAATTGTATTTTTTTTACTATAAAACTATACTGAAATCCTTCTCTGTGAACAGTCCACAAGTTTGCAGAATACACATGTTCTATGTAAAAAACAAGCACGCGTGTGCTTGTCTGTGGAACCATTCGATGATGGTCGTGATACATACATTCTAATATAATTAGAAGAAACAATGAGAATATATTTGTCATTGCTAAAGAAAACAAAAACATAAACGAAAGCTGTAAGCACACCACAATACTGCTGAGAAATTAAATAAATACTACGAACTCAAACCAAACTCAGCAGCAGGCCCAGACAACCTACCTGCAGTGTTTTTAAAGAAATGTAAAAAGGTGATAGCTACTCTGATCAGTATAATATGGAGAAAATCACTAGATGAAGGTGCTATACCATCAACACTTAAAGAAGCCTAATCCCCATTTTCAAAGGAGGCTTAAGGGGTATGGTATCCAACTACAGGCCTGTTTGCGTCACCTCCCACATCATCAAGGTGTTTGAGAGGGTGGTTCGGAGGTCCATAGTAAAATTTTTGGAAAGGACTGGCCAGTTCAACCCGGGCCAGCATGGCTTTCGCAATGGTAGATCATGGCTCTCAACTTCTGGACCATTATGCAAATATACCTGAGAAAGTAGCATGTGGGGAGAACATAGACGTAGTGTACCTGGACTTTGCGAAAGTATTTGACAAGGTGGATCACGGGATCTTGCTGCACAAAGCAAAAAAGTGTCGCATTAATGGTAAGCTCGGTATTTGGCTCAGAGACTTTCTTCATCATAGAAAACAGAAAGTGGTAGTGGAAGGCACACACTACAAAGACTCGACAGTGATCAGTGGAGTGCCACAAGGTTCAGTGCTCGGACCACTCTTATTCCTAATCATGATCAGTGACATCGACAATGATATAGCTGACTCAAAGGTGACATCCTTCGCGGATGACACTAGAATATCCCGAGCAATATATACTATAGAGGATGCAGAATTTTTTCAAAAAGACCTAAAATAATTTGTGAGTGGTTAGATGTCAATAATATGAGATTTAACCACAATAAATTTGAAGTATTGAAATATGGTCTAAACATGGATCGCAAAAATTTTATATACAAAGTGGGAGATGAAATAATAGAAGAAAAAGAGGCACTCAAAGACCTGGGAGTCTGGATGAGCAGTGATTGTAATTTCAAAGAACACATAGCCCTAACTGCAAAGTTTGGTAGAAGAATGAGTGGGTGGCTTCTACGAACCTTCAAAACCCGTGCACCAGAGCACCTGTTACCTCTATGGAAGACCCTCGTGGTGTCAAAGATGGAGTATGCCTGCCAGCTGTGGTCACCACATAGGATCAATGAGATCCAAGAGCTGGAACAGGTTCAAAGAGTGTTTGTCAGGAGGATTGACAGAGACTCAAACAACTACTGGGAGAGGCTGAAAAACCTCCAATTATACTCTCTCCAAAGACGCAGAGAGCGTTACATCATTATATATGCCTGGAAGATACTTGAGGGCACTGTACCAAACCCATCGCCAGGAGACTTCAGGGCACAACACCACCCCAGATTTGGTAGGACCTGTGCGAGGAAAGCTGTAAGCAGTTGCTCTCAACGCATAAAAACGATCCAGGCAGAGAGCTTTTTCGGTGCTGGACCACGTCTCTTCAATTGTCTACCCAGAGACATAAGAGACCTAAAAGGAGTCAGCACCGAGGCTTTCAAGAGGAGGCTAGACAAGTTTTTGACATCATTACCCGATGAGCCTCCCATACCACACGGCCCGACTTCACGGGGAGCTGCATCAAACTCCATCATTGATCAGCTTCAATACCTGAAGTGCGAGCAGAGGTGTGGAAGCGGTGGGTCCCCAGACTGGCCGTGGTGAGGTCACCTAAATCTACGACAAATAAAACAAGGCAAATGGTCAGTCTATGTAATATAATATAGTATAATATATATATATATATATATATATATATATATATATATATATATATATATACATATATATATATATATATATATATAATAAAATGCAATATAATATAATATCATATAATATAATGTAATGTAATGTAGTATAATATAATATAATCATGCCTGTCAAGCTACTGTGGTGTCTTGCCGTAAGATTTTACGTTAGAGACCATAAATTTGTATATAAAACTGTAATTAAACCATATAGTGTCATTTAATATTTATTTGTTTCAAAACAAATGGAGAATGAAAACACCGTGTAAAGACATGACACAGTATGAACACCACATAATAAAAACAATGCTGTTTACTTCTTGTAAATAGTACTGTTTTTCATTATGTGGTGTTCATGTGGTGACGTCTCAACCGCCGACGCCGGCCACACAGGAGATGTCTGCTTCCCTGGTTGGTCCAACCCAGACTGATGACGTCCCAACGCGAGCGGAGGCGTATTCACTCGGCAAGGCTCACAGCTCACTCACTGCTCGCTCACGCGGACCATAGCCAAAGGGAAAGCGGCCAATGGCTAGACGTTCCAACGGGACCCGTTCGTGATCCCGCTACGGGGTTTATATGGACGATCTCTCGCCAACCGAGAGCAGAACAGCCTCACCAATCACCGCAGCATCAACTCGCCTCAAGCTCCAAGACCTTCTTCCTCCTTGCATCGATCGAGGATCTCCAGCTCCAGACAGGCTCGCCATATTCTCGCCTGATTCGGTGATTAAGAGATAAAGATTATTGTGTAGTCAGGAGTTTGATTTATTCCTTGGTTGTCCATACCAGAACACAACAAATTGGTGACCCCGGAGTGACCCAAACACCCAGCCTTAGACCCGTACCTGCCTTACCTGCCAGCCATCAAAGGTGGCGCGCCACGTCCATGGCCCGTTCTATCGCACCCCCGCACCTGTAAAACGCTTCCAATCAGTCCTTGTGGACATTGTGGGCCCCCTACCTTCCTCTCGTGGAATGCGTTACCTGCTCACTTGCATCGACCAGTACACCAGGTGGCCAGAAGCGATTCCTCTAACTATCTCTGCTGAGACAACCGCCCGTGCCTTCCTCTCAGGTTGGGTATCCAGATTCGGCGCCCCTCACGCCATCATCACCGACAGGGGCACCCAGTTTGAATCTGGCCTCTGGTCCAGACTCCTCAAGTTCCTTGGCACCAATCACAATCGGACCACTGCGTACCACCCACAAGCCAATGGACTCATGGAAAGGTTCCACCGCCACCTGAAAGAACCACTAAAAGCACAGCAACCATCATACGGTTGGGCCGATGCCCTTCCTCTTGTGCTCTTTTCCATCCGCAACACTCCCAAGGTCAACAGCGACGTATCTCTATCCCAGTTAGTGTATGCAGAGAAACTTCGCCTTCACGGAGAGATAGCCACCTCTGCTGTCGGCGACCCCAACCGACACGCCCTCCTTCAACTGCTCAGGGAGACCTTTGCCAACATCCGTCCCCTGCCACCACGGACGACACACACAAACCCAGTGCATATTCCCCTGGCCCTTGATTCAGCGGATCATGTCTTCGCCAGGCGGGACTCCAGGCGAATCCCTCTCCAACGACCGTATGATGGACCCTACAAAGTTATCAATAGGTCAGCGAAGCTCTTTATCATTGACCGAGGTTCTACAGTCTCAAATCAGCTCACCTTCCTCCTTCTCTCCATTCCAACCCTTCTTCCCACCAGTACTTCAGAGGAATAAAAATGCGGAGGCGGGTGTGAAGAGGAGAAGACCCACTTGGTAGGGAGCACAGGAGCCCAAGTGTGACGTGGTCAGAGAAGAGAGTCTGTATGGGAAAGCACTGAACGTGTGTCACTGCTAGACCAGATGTGATGTTGTGGTCGAGCATACCTCCTCTAGAGTGTGTGGCACCCCCAGTGGGCCAGTGAGTGAGGCGGTGGCGGTGAATGTATTCGAAGAGAGGTAGACCACTGCGGTTCGAGGAGGGTGAGACATCTCCTAGAGCAGGGTGACGGGCGTTGAAGTCCCCCATGTAGATCACATTGTGAGACGTAGGTGGAGGGAAGGCAGAAAGATTGATTTTTCCTGGAGCAGAGTAAACATTGCAAAGTTTTAGCTTCCCATTGTTTATGGATGTCTCAAAGAGTTGAAAAGTCATGTCATTCTGGATAGGTCAGCGCAGGAGTTGATGGGGGATGGAAGAGTGAATATAACTTAGAAGGCCATTCCTAAAAGGATGGGCATACGAGACGTAGCCTGAGAGCGGAGGTGTCTCTGTCCCAGGATCGTGGCGGCCAACAAAAGCTTCTTGGATAAATATAACTTGTGGTTGGTGGCGACCTACATAAGTCTTGAGGGAAGTAATTTTCAGATAACTGTTGATGCCACAAGTATTCCAAATGATAATGTAAAATTTCATCTCGTTAGCAAAGTCTGCCTTTGGGTTTACAGGTGGCTGGCGGAGACGATGACGTGGAAGTGCTTCTGCTCTGAGGCGTGTGTCGTTGTGGTTTGATAGGTATTTGGTTACTGAACTTTTCGAACCAGCTGGTGAGGGCCTCCAGTTTCTCGGAGAAGGTGGCAACAGTCGTGATGATGACTTGGTGGGATTCGGCAAGCATGGCTAGGGTGCGCTCATTGGAGGCTTGTTGTGCGGCGAGACTATCAATGTGATTTTCTATTGCGTCAAAGCGCATTGTAATTGTTGTGCAACGTGCGGTTAAGTTAGCAACGGCCTTGCGGAGGGCAATTACTTGCGGCGACTCAGACAGGTTTGAGGGTATCAGTGGTGGGACGGCTCTTGGGTGCGAATGACGGGGTGGTGATGGCGCGTATGCATTTTGGGAGTGACCACATGAGCGCGCTTCGTATATCCGTGCCATACATTAAATCCGGGTTCGTAACAACAAGGTAATTTTCACATGGATGAATTGGGAGTGGGAGGCTGGTCGGCTGTAGATGCTTCATTAGTGTTGGTGGGCTGAGAGGGGGTGCGATGTGGGCAAGTGCGGGAGGGGTGAGTACCTACACACCACCCACACTTGTCAATGGATGCAGTAAAATACCGAGATACATGTCCGATACCGTAGCATTTGAAACACCAAGGCTGTTCATCTTTCATCCTTCGGAACTCGCACGGAGGTAGGCAAGGAAGGAAGCTGAAGTGATGTTCTGTAGGCTGTGGTTGGGGGTGGCTCTAGATGGGTGTCCCGTGTTGGTAAAAGCGGCGCACTCTGTATACGTCCGGAAAATCTTTTGCTTGGGACGGGTCAACGTCGACAGGGTAGCGGGTGACGAGATACGTGAAAAAATTTACGTGGTTTATCGATCAAGTCCTGAACATCGAGCTTCAAAGATAAGAAATGACCCTTCGTGGCACTCTCAATGATCTCGGTAAGTCTACGTGAAATATACACATACCGAGAGGTGACAGTAGACAATTTCACTTTAGCTAACTCTGGATCGAGCCTGAATGACTTGGTAATTTCAGCAAGCCAGCGAAGTTTCGTATCCACAGTCGGGTTCTCACGGAAGATGAGTTTTACATAAACAATTCTGGGGGTGAAAGCAGAGGAGATATTGGCAACTAGGGGAAGTGAACTGTGGGGGAGAAGGTGAGAGAGGGAGTAATCGGAAGCCGTGGGTTGGGAGTTCTCGTCATGCCTGAATGACTTAAAAGCTGGAGAATAGGATTCGCTCATGTTTAAAGTTTGGTCCGCAGATCGTTTGGTGGCGGTGGTGTGAGTGGGGGGTGGTATGGATGTGGGTGGGGGTGGCGGCGGTGGAAGCGGCTGCGGTGGTAGTGGTGGCAGTAGTGGAGTGGTGGTGGGCTGGGTGGCAGGGCGTGGTGGCTGCCATGGTACAACACAGTTATCTCGAATTACGACAAAAGAAACAACATAGATTTAATAAATCTAAACTTTGCAAAATCTTTTGATACCGTCCCACACGAAAGACTACTTACTAAATTAGCTTCGCACGGAATAAATGGTAGCCTATTAAGTTGGACTAGTAATTGGTTAAATGATCGAAAATAAAGAGCTGTTTAAATGGAAAAAACTTCTAGATGGAAAAATGTTTTCAAGTGGAGTTCCTCAGGGTTCTGTTCTTGGGCCACTTCTATTCATAATGTATATAGATGATATAGACCATGGACTAAAATCTACAGTTTCCAAATTTGCTGATGATACAAAACTGTGTGGAATGGCAAATGATCACTTAAACCAATTAGATATTCAAGAAGATTTAGATAAATTACAGCAATGGTCTGAAAAGTGGCTAATGAAATTTAACACAAGTAAATGCAAGGTAATGCACATAGGTAAAAATAACAGTAAGTACGATTACAAGCTATTTGGAAATTCGTTAACAAAAGTGAATAGTGAAAAAGATCTCGGCGTAATTATCAGTTAACGATCTCAAATCATCCAAGCAGTGTATTTCAGCCTCTGAGAAAGCAAATAAGATTCTAGAACTGATTGCGCGATCTTTTGATTTCAAAAGCCCATCACTCATAAACAAGCTATGTAAATCGTTAGTTCGTCCACATTTGGAATATACTGTTTCCGTATGGTCACCGAATCTCATTAAAGACATTGACAGACTGGAAAAAGTACAACGGCGAGCCACGAAACTGATTCCAAATATAAAAAATAAATCATACGAAAATCGACTAAAACATATGAATCTGTTTTCCCTAAAAAAGCGTAGACTCAGAGGTGACTTGATATAGGTCTTTAAAATTCTAAAGGAAATTGACAACATCAAAAGTGACAAAATTTTCACATTGAATGAGAATCAGACAAGAAACAATGGTCTCAAACTGTCCGGAAATAGATTTAATTTGGAAGTAAGTAGAAACAACTTCGCCAACCGTGTAGTTAATGAATGGAATAAACTTCCTGCACAGGTAGTGCAGTGCAGTTCAGTTCGAAGCTTTAAAAATCATTTAGATAAACACCTAAGCAAGATGCTGTAATGATTATAATTTATTTTATATTATTTGTTTTTGTTTTGTTATCATTTGTCTGATTTTCATTTATTATTAGTTATATGTCAATTTATCATTATTTACTATTTACCTGTTTGTTTATTTATGTATTCTATTTGTTATTTACGTTATTATAGTTGTTGCACACCCTAGAAGGCATATCTACGACTAATCTCCTAGATTTCCTCTGCCTCCTCGACACATGCTGACCGGCACCACGGAGATGCATGGAGGTGCAGACCGGAGTGAGTTGGCACTAACGCCGCGTTCCCACGGAAAGGTTGTTCCGCGGTCACCCTTTGCGGTCAAGTCCGTAGGCCTCGTTCAAATCTCCAACGGGCACTCTGCCGAGTGCCAAATACATGACCAGCCAGGAAGAATTGCCACGAAGAATATATATAAATATTTACGCATGTTTTCCCTCCGGAAAACTCTGTCTCTTTGTAGAATTGTTTCACCACCTGTACCTTCACCTTTTCCTCACCTGTAGCTAGATTTTAAGATTATAAAATCCGTTCTTGCTGGAAAAACAGCACCTATGCTTCTACATGTTCTCGTCGGCAACCTAGCCGAAACCCTGTATATAAGCACCTGTTTTTTACAGAATAAAGAGAAGAAGACCAGAGGCTGAGAGCTGAGGGCTCCACGTGTTTTTACTTCCTCCAAAAAGACCGCTCAAACCTCACCACGCTACCAAACTATTTGTCGAACCCTCATGTTGGGCCTATTATCAAGTCCAACATAACTGGTGGCAGCGGTGGAATCCAAACCCACGCCTCCGAAGAGACTGGTGAATACAGAGGGAGCAGAGACGAGTCCCATGGCCAACCTTTTGAAATGGTAGTGGCCCGTGGAGTGAGTTGGCCAGCCTGTGTCGAGGAGGCAGAGGAAATCTAGGAGATTAGTCGTAGATATGCCTTCTAGGGTGTGCAACATAGTTTGTATTTATCAATATATTATTTTTTTCTTTTCGCATCCGACCTAGATATGGACCAAAAGGTCTCCTGTCGGCATGCTCCGCCTTTGTAATCCTTTGGTACCAACATGTTGCTCGTGCATCGGCAATGAAGGCCAGTGTTGCTCAGTGATATCCTCGTCTTCACTGGGAGTGAGGTCGGCATCAATATCGGTGAGGGTGGCCGGTCTAGAATAAGTCATGTTGCCTCAGCAATATGGTAGAATGTAGGCATTTGGTGCTCGTGGAGCTGCAGTGACGTGGGTATGACGTTAAGACACGTCATACTCCTCGAACTGCGCATGCGCACACGGGCGGAACACTGAATAGGGGGGTTTGGGCCAAAGATAGCATTATCTTATGGCAAATGTTGAATAATTCCTTAATCCCTTAAAACTACTTATACCACAAGACTGACGTCTGGTGTTTACTGTTGTACTCAGCCAAGGCTGGAAGGCAGTAGCTCGCTGGATCTTCTATAATTGCTTTGAAATTGTGGGAGGTCAATCGTGGGTGTGCTTACATTCGCAATCAGCAATGGCAGCGCCCTTATGATTCTTAATAATTTTCAGTAGAATTATGATTTGGTGCTATTGCACTGGGAAATGTTGTATGTACTATGTTTAACTATGAAACTTTAGTAAGATGTTAGCAGTCAGAATTAGTCTATCTCGTGTATTCATCCTCATCTTAATATTCACGTACTAAAGACCATATATGTGAGATCATATTATCTTTTTTATTTATGAGCGTTTGCAGCCACCAAACGTTGCTATCTTGATTGTTAATAGATAGATATTAGGAAAGAGAGGTATGGTGTGTACCAACATGAGATCACACGTGGATATAAGAGTAAATAAGAGTCGAAGTCAAGTGGTATTTGGTATTATTATGTTTAACGCTCTTACAACCAACCAACAGCACTAAGCGTAAGCAGCTGTCTCACTGACCCTAGGCTGTAAACCTGCGGCGTCTCTCTCCGGACATACAGATTTCCACGTCTCATAAATCTACTTAGGACATACTTATATAGTATATACAGACTTAAATTATGAACATGGATACATATCGAGCATCTACATGCTAAGATGTTATAGAAGGTAGGGCTGGATACGGATAGAATATATGCATAAGTATGCATACTTATATATCATATGATATGGCACCGACGTATTGACGTATGTTGGCTTGTTGCGCTTGAGGATGTGCATAGGTAAATACGCAGTTATAAATTGCGTATTACGTTACATTACATTATATTACGTTACATTACATTACATTATATTGCATTATATTACAACCGCTACAGAAGTCAGTGGGAGAAAGCCACATTTCTTAGCTACTATCTAACGTTCCTTCTTAAGTAATAAGTTATCAGTAAATAAATGTCCATGTATCTGTTATATATATATATTGCATATAAAACTGGAAGAGAAGAAGCGAACATTCAGGGACTGGTTGCAAAGTAGGATGAGAGAAAAACATGAGAAACATAAAGAACAAAGAAGAGAAGCGAAGCGAAAAATAGAGGAGGCAAAAATGAAAAAGCAGATGTAAAATGGGGAAGGAGTATGACAGAAATTTTTGAAAGAAAAAAAGGAAGGAAATCATGAGAGAATGAGGAGGTGAGTCAAGTAGAAAGCAAAAAATAACAGGTGCAGGTGGACAGATCTTAACAGACGAGGAGGCGGTAAGGGGAAGATGGGCAGATTATTTTAGAGAGCTGTTGAATGTGGAGGAGGATAGAGAGGGATAAATGGTAGCAGTAGGAGGCGCTAAAAGGACGATGATAGGAGAGGAAATTGAAGGAGAAATAAGAAAATAAGGTGCAAGTGGCTCTAAAAATTATGAGAAAAGGTAAAATACCTGGGTTAGATGGGTTTCATGCGGAGTGTCTGAAGAAGGGAGGTGCAGTGATGATATTTAATGTGTGTCTAAGGGAGGGTAGAGTGCTGGAGGATTGGAGAAGTGCCTGTATAATTCCACTTCACATGGGGAAAGGGGACAAATGTGAGTGTAGTAGTTTCAGAAGGATCAGTTTGTTGAGTGTAGTTGAGAAGGTTTATGGGAAGGTTTTGATTGAGAGGATTAGGATAGGAAGAGAGAGAACAATTGGTGAGGAACAGTGTGGGTTTAGGAAAGGTAGGGGTTGCGTGGCTCAGATTTTTGTGGTAAGACAGATATGTGAAAAAGTTTTGACAAAGGTCACGGATATTTTAAGGCTTTTTTGGATTTTGGAGAATGCTTATGACAGAGTAGACAAGGAGGCACCGAGTGAAAGCTGTTAAGGACAGTCAAGAGTTTTTATGAGAGTAGTAGAGCCTGTGATAGAATGGAAAACGGAGAGAGTGAGTGGCTTGATGTAAAGATGGGATTGCGTCTGGGATATGTTATCGCCATGGCTGTTCAATGTATACATGGATGGGGTGGTGCGGGAGACAAAGGTGAGGGTGATGGGCAGGGTACTGGATATAGTTAAAAAAAAACGGAATAAAAGTGGGAGGTGAGCCAGTTGTTGTTTATTGACGACACTTCGCTTGTGGCAGGGTCAGAGGGGGGATTAAGGAAGTTAGTGACGGAGTTTGGGAAGGTATGCGATAGGAGAAAGTTGAAGGTAAATGTGGGTAAAAGCAAAGTGATGAGATGTACAAGGGTAGAGGATGGCAGTGAGTTGGAAGTCTAAAAGGAGAGAGCTGGAGGAAGTGGATAGTTTTAGGTATTTGGGGTCGCATGTAACAAGGAAATGGCGATGTAAGTAAATTGCAAGCTGAGAGAAGCAAGTAAATGCTTTGGAGAATTAAAAAGTGTTATGAGATATAGGCAACTGGGAACGGATGCAAAAATGAGATTGTATGAAGGGGTGATTGTGCCGACGGCACTGCATGGAGGTAGATATTTGGAAATTAAGAGAGGCAGAGAGGAAAAGTTTAAATATATTCGAGGTGGGATGTCTGAGAAGTATGGTAGGGTTTACTAGGCTGGATAGACTGAGAAACGAGTAGGTGAGGAGAAGAGAGAGAGAGGAAAAGGAGATGGTGGATAGAGCTGATGAAAGATTATTGGGATGGTTTGGACACATAGAAAGAATGAGTGATGAAAGATTAGTAAAAGAAGAGTGGAAGGCAGAGGTGGATGAAATGAACTTGAGGGGACGTCCGAGGATGAGAAGGATGGATGGGGTGAATGCGGGTGTTGAGGAAGAGGGGAATGTCTGTTGAGTAAAAAATGGAGAAGGTAGGAGATAGGGATTAGTGGAGAGTGACTGTATATAGATGATATTGTTATGCAAGGAAGGGAGGGGAGGGGGATGGGGGGTAGGGATATCTGAGTGATATTTTGACGCAACCCAAAGGGATTTCTACCCGTCTTCTCTTTTTCTGCATAAGGGGATGGAGAGGGGGAGGGGTTCGCCGATTAAGTGAAGTGGACTTGCTGTGGATATGCTGTGTCTTGCTACATTGTTTCTTAATCAGGGAGGTAAGATGAGAGGGGGAAAGGGTGGTGGATGGGAGTGAGTACGTGCCTTTGACTTGGCTACCTCCCTTATAAAGGGGAAAAGCTCTGTATATATATATATATATATATATATATATATATATATATGTATATATATATATATGCTGGGACATTGTGATAAGTTGATAAAGGTGGAAAAAGAAGTCACGGTTCTAGTTCCGAGTTTCTGAGTTTATTCCTGACCGGAGGAATGTGACTCTGGGGTGAAGCTGGCGGTAAAAAATAAAGATAGGACCATGTTCCCTCCTTGGAGGTTGGCCCCGTTTGTTGTTAATACAGTGTACAATAATTTAAATTTTTTAATACAGTGTACAATAATTTACACTTTTTGTAATGTAGCTATTAAACCATAGATGTCAGATACAGCTCCGGTGTGTGTGGAATGTTGTCCGAGGGTGTAACAGAGTAAGTGAAAAGAATGAGTGGTGTAAGAATGTAAAAACACCCGAAAAATGTCACAAGATAACTTATAATATGAACTAATATAATGATAACATATCCAGACAAAATTAAATAGGATAAAATAAAAATGAAATAAAATGAAAGCAATGTGATGTCATAGGACGTCACATCACTTCAAATTATCACTTTGTTTTCATTTTATTTTATTTTTATTTTATCCTATTTCATTTTGTCAGAATATGTTATCATTATATTATTTTGTTGACGTCGGCAGGCGGGTTTACACTAAAGACAAATACACACATTTCCCAAGTCATATAATTCTCTGCTTTCAGAGTTGTGCTTGGAAGAAAAGAGATACACGCACACTTGCTCGCTGGCTTAGCAGAGGCCCACAATTTTACTCTGATTCAGAGCTCTTAATTCTTCGCCGGCTGGTCGCGGGAGAGGGATTGGTGAGCCTCTTTTGCCGACCGGTCCGCACCCACGCCCTGGCCTCTTCGCTGACGCTGGCGAGCGGGTCTACACTTCTGACATTTACACACAATTCCCAAGTCACGTAATTCTCTGCTTTCAGGGTTGTGCTTGGAAGGAGAAAGAAAAAACAACGCCCGCCCGCCTGACCCCCCCCCCGTCGCACCACCATTGGATCCACTCTCCTGACTACGCTTTGGACATCGCTCGCTCATCGCTCAAGCCCAACCTGGGGCTAAACAGGAACGCTCATGCCCAGCCTGGGGCTAATCAGGAACGTGCTCTCTACACGCGGGAAGTGAACTTTACTCACTTTCCGTAAGATACAAAAAAAAAAAAAACGATCCCGCGCGAGCGGGTGGTCTTATCTAGCAAGCAGCAAGTCTCAAGTTATATTCCTCTGAAGAAGCATAGAGCGAAACAGGTCAGCAATAAACTCAGAAACTCGGAACTAGACCCGTGACCTCTTTTTTACCTTAATCAATATATATATATATATATATATATATATATATATATATACATGTATACATATATATACATACATGCTCATGAATTTAAAGAATATCGTAAACCAACCAATGTAAGCTCATATATTCATTATTATTATTCTCATCCAAATAGTATTATACGTTCAGTTTTCTCTTCAATGTTTCTTAGAACTTTCCGTATCTGTAGCCCTGAATTTATTGATGATGAAATCAGAAATGTTTTTAACATTGGGCTAAAATTAAAATACTCTAAACAATTCCTTAATATTGCTTACAATTTTGCAAGGAAGTAATTTTTAACTCCTCAACCAAAATCATCTTTTGGTTATCATAATGTTTTAAATTTGCCATTTCAAGAAAATTTGTTAAGTGCCACAGAATTATTAAAAAGATTTAACGTAATGGTAGTTTTTAAGAATAAAAGTACAGTAAAACATATGCTCATCAACAATAGTATTAAAGTTAAAAAAGATGCATTTATAAAATTCCTTGCAAAACGTGTAATCAATTTTACATAGGTCAAACTGCCAAACCCTTAAACACTAGATTTGAATAACATAAGAAAAATGTTAGGGATGGCAAAAATTCTAGTGGAATCTTCAAGCATGTTGAATTGAATAATCATCCTGTTGATTGGGGTAATGTTCATGCAATCTACTACACTTAAAACACAGAAAGAAACTTAATAGAGTGTAGTTTGATCCATACCACCAGTGATCAAAATACTAACTTACACAAGGGCTTATATAAACTTGACAATTTCATTTGTCAAGGAATAAACAAAAGAATAACAGGTAGAATGTAACCCTGCGAGTGTGACCTAAGGTCACTCCTCCCTCATTAGTGGGACGCATTGACCCTTGCGACCTGACCTACCGCCTTCCAGGAGGTAAATGTCCTCTATTGTTATGCAAACTGTCCTTGTTCCTTTTTCTTCTATATATAAACTATGTATTTCTATTCAACTATGTACTGTTTACACTGAAGATGTAATATACGAAAGCGCTCTGCTTCGTTAGTTTCTTTTTCCAAGTGGTCTACTTTGCATAAGTGAACACACGTACCCGTGTTCTTATTAGCACACACACACACACACACACACACACACACACACACACACACACACACACACACACACACACACACACACACACACACACACACACACACACACACACACACACACACACACACACACACACTTGTTGGCGCGGTTGTTAGAGTCCACGACTGTCATTACGGCGGTCCGGGTTCGAATCCTGCCTAGGGCTGAAATTATTTCAGTATCGCTGCGCTTCGTGTCGTTACTCCAATTCTCGTGGGCGGGGAGTTGGGTGTGTGTGTGCGTGTAGGGTCACAGCATTACTCGTAGGTCGGTCATACGAGCTCCTCCCATTACTCCTCGTCTGCTTCCTCCACCTTCAGTCTTATATGTATATATAATATATATATATATATATATATATATATATATATATATATATATGCAGAAAATCAACCAAGGAAAATAATAAAATGATGACCGAGTGCTTTCGTCTATTATGACATTTTTAGGGTCTAAATAGATGAAAGCGCTCGGTTATAATTTTATTATTCTCCTTGTTGGTTGTTCTGCATATTTAGAATCACGAGTTCATGTGATTTCTTATGCATATGTACATATATATATATATATATATATATATATATATATATATATGTATATATATATATATATATATATATATATATTTGTGTGTGTGTGTGTGTGTAAAGTTACCTAGTTGTATTTACCTAGTTGTATCTTACGGGAAGGGGAGCTATGCTCGTGGTGTCCCGTCTCTGTATCTCGCCATGTCTAATTTGCCCTTAGATTCGTGTTTTTTTCACACACTTTTGTTTCATCAAGTGTGTTCCATACATCCACCACTCTGAGGGGGAAGCTGTTCTTTTTCAGGTCTCTTCTATAACTGTCTTTTTTGAGCTTCCATCCATGTACTCTTATGTTTCTCTTATCCCAATTAGTAAATCTTCTCTATCAAGGAGTTCTATACCTTTCATAATTCTGTAGATTATCAACAAGTCACCTCTTTCTTTTCTTTGTTCTAGAGTCGGTTATTCTAGTTTTGACAATCTGTTTTCATATGATAGTTTTGCTAGTGTTGGGGGTAATTTTCGTTGTTGCTCTCCGGATTCTCTCAAATTTTCCTTATATTCTTTTTAGTATTGGGGGACTATAGTGTCGCTGCATACTCCAATTTAGGCCTTATCAGTGTGATTAGAATTTATTTACCATTTCTTTGTTCAAGTAAGTAAAAGACATTTTTATTGATCTTAGCAAGTTATAGATTTCACCGAAAATTTTGTTTATCTGTTTGTCAGGGAACATATCCTTTGCGATGATTACTCCCAGGCCTTTTTTTTTTCAGACTTCTCTTTCTTTACTTCCTTTGTACCAATCTTATATTGTCCTGATATATATATATATATATATATATATATATATATATATATATATATATATATATATATATATATATATATATTTTACTTTTTCCAAATTCCGTTATGCTATATTTCTTAACGTTGAAGTCCACTTCCCATCTCTGACTCTATTCCTAAACCCTGTTCAGATCTCTCTGTAGTGAGCCACAGTCCATTTCAGTATTCACTTTCTTTAACAGTTTTGCGTCATCTGCAAAGAACCTCATGTAACATTCCACATCCTCATCCATGTCATTCACATAGATAGCAAGCATTATTTGAGCCAATACTGATCCTTGTGGAACTTCATTAATCACCTATTCCCAAGTAGAACTTTTCTCTCTGAGCACTACCATCCTCTTTCTTCCATGCAAAAAGTCATCCATCCATGTCAGTAGTTTACCTTGTATTCCTCCTATGATTTCCAGTTTTTAACAATAGTTTTTTGTGAGTGATTTTGTCAAAAGCTTTTTGTAGATCTAGGAAGGCACAATCAGCCCATCCGTCCCCTTCCTGTATTATATCCAGTAGTCTTGAGTAAAAACAGATCAAATTTGTGGTACATGATCTTCCCTGTCTAAAACCGAATTGTCTCGGATTTAGTATATTGTGTGTGTGTGTGTGTGTGTGTGTGTGTGTGTGTGTGTGTGTGTGTGTGTGTGTGTGTGTGTGTGTGTGTGTGTGTGTGTGTGTGTGTGTGTGTGTGTGTGTGTGTGTGTCTGTGTGTGTGTGTGTGTGTCTCTCTCTCTCTCTCTCTCTCTCTCTCTCTCTCTCTCTCTCTCTCTCTCTCTGTGTGTGTGTGTGTGTGTGTGTGTGTGTGTGTGTGTGTGTGTGTGTGTGTGTGTGTGTGTGCGCGCGCGTGTTGCTTAGGCAGTACATGGCACATTTCTCCCCCAATTGGATCTACTTCTAAAATGTCTTCAGGAACGATAACAAATAAGTTGTACTGTAGAATGACCAAGATTTTATCAAATAAACTAATAATTATTCTCCCAGTGTCCACGAGGTACACAGAACGACAATCCAGTACAGGCGTACAATATTGTCATGTGACGCGCTGGGTCGGAAAGATTCTCTGATAACATGTAAACACTTGTGAATGTAGAACAGAAAAAGGGGAACACCTGTAGGCTATTGTAGTTACTGTTTTCACCATGTAGCTTCCTCAAATTACTCCATTTTTTCTCCTTTTATATAAGATGGACGTAAGCTCTCACACGAACACATACATATGGACACGTGTGGGGCCATCGATACAAAGCACATAATATTACCATCTCATAATATGTGGGAAAGACTTAGGAAAATGTAAAGATATTTTTGTGGCCTTTATACATACATACATATACCAAATGCTTTTTCCCCCTACACGGGGGGTAGTCAAAAAGAAAAAGGCATAGAAACCACTCCCACCCATTCCATTTCCTATATATTCCACTCCCCTCCACCCTCCTCCCTCCCTCTTATCATGGCACCTCCCGGATGACGGGTCATCCCTGCATCCTGTCCACTGCCCTGGGTCAGAAGCAGTGTCGCAAGACACAGTACATCCACAGCAAGGCCGCTTCATAAATTCGGCGACCCCCCCCCCTCTCCGTACCCCCCATGCATAAAAGGAGAAGACGGGGAGAAATCCCTTCGGGCTGCGTCAACTTTTTTTCTCATACATACTTCCTCAACCCCTCCTCCACCCACTCCCCCTCATGCATCACAGCATCATCTATACACAACCCGTCTCCATTCACCCCTATCTTCTGTCCTCTCCCGTCCTTCCTCAGCAGACATTCCTCTCTTTTGTAATGCCCCTTTCACCCCATCCGTCCATCTTATCCTAGGACGCCCCCTCATATTTACTCCTTCCACCTCTGCCCTCCACACTTCTTTTACTAATCTTTCTTCACTCATTCTTTCCATGTGTCCAAACCATCCTAATACTCTTTCATCAACCCTATCTCCCAGTTCCCTTTCCACCGCTGTTCTCCTCCTCACCTCCTCATTTCTCACTCTATCCAGCCTAGTAACCCCTATCATACTTCTCAGACATTTCATCTCAAACACATTCAAACTCCTCTCTTCCTCTCTCATGTTCTATGTTTCTGTCCCATACAATGCTGTTGGTACAATCACTCCTTCATATAACCTCCTCTTAGCATCTATTCCCAGATGTCTATTTCTCATTACACTTTCCAATCCACCAAGGCATTTACTCGCTTCTCTCAATCTACATTCTACCTCCACCCCCATTCCTCCCTTTCCTGCCACATTTCCTCCCAAGTATCTAAAACTATCCACTTCCTCCAGTCTTTTACCCTTAATGCTCACTTCCAGCCTGCTGTCACTATCTGCCCTTGTACATCTCATCACCTTACTTTTGCCCACATTTATCTTCAACTTCCTTCTTTCACACACCTTCTCAAACTCTGTCACTAACTTCCTCAATCCCTCCTCTGATCCTGCTACAAGCGTAGTGTCGTCAGCAAACAACAGCTGGCTCACCTCCCACTTTTCTCCATTTTCTTTAATCATCTTCAACCCCTGACCCACCACCCTTGCATTCACATTTCGTACCACCAGGGTGACATAACACATCCCTGACGAAGTCCCACCTTTACCTCAAACCATTCACTCTCTCCACTTCCAATCCTAACACAAGCTCTACTACTCTCGTAAAAACTCTTGACTGCTCTTAATAGCTTTCCTCCTATCCCATATATCTGTATAACCTCCCACAGTGCCTTCCTGTCTACCCTGTCGTAAGCCTTTTCCAGATCCATAAAAGCCCAAAAAATATCCTTACCTTTTCCTATAGCTTTCTCACATATCTGTCTTGCCACAAAAATCTGATCTACACATCCCCTACCTGTCCTAAACCCATACTGTTCCTCACCAATTACTCCCTCTATTCCTCTCTTAATCATCTTAATCAAGACCCTCCCATAAGCCTTCCCAACTACACTCAACAAGCTGATCCCTCTGAAACTATTACACTCACACTTGTACCCCTTTCCCTTGTAAAGCGGAACTATACAGGCACTCCTCCAGTCCTCCGGCACTCTACCCTCTCTTAAACAAACATTAAATAACCTCACCAGCCAGTCCACCATAACTGTACCTCCTTTCTTCAGATATTTGGAAAAAGGCTTTGACAGGGTAGATAGGAAGACACTGTGAGAGGTTTTGCAGATATATGGGATTGGGGGAAAATTGTTAAGGACAGTCAAGAGTTTTAACGAGAGTAGTAGAGCCTGTGTTAGGATAAGAAATGGAGAGAGTGAGTGGTTTGAGGTAAAGGAGTGGCTGCGTCAGGAATGTGTCATGTCACCATAGCTGTTCAATGTGTACATGAATGGGGGTGGTGTGGGAGGTAAAGGCGAGGGTAATGGACAGGGGACTGAAGATGTTTAAAGAGAGTGGAGAGAAGTGGGAAGTGAGCTAGTTATTTGCTGACGACACTGCACTTTGGCAGGATCAGAGGAAGGCTTAAGGGAGTTAGTGACAGAGTTTGGGAAAGTATGCGATAGGAGAGAGTTGAAGGTAAATGTGGGTAAAAGCAAGGTAATGAGATGTACAAGGGTAGAGGATAGCAGTGAGTTGAAAGTAAATCTAAAAGGAGAGAGGCTGGAGGAAGTGGATAGCTTTAGGTATTTAGTGTCACATATAGCAGATAAGGAAAGAGTGGATGTGGAGGTGAATTGTAGATTGAGAGATGCAAATGAATGCTTTGGAGGATTAAAAACTGTTATGAGAAATAGGCAATTGGGAATGGATGCAAAGAGAAGATTGTATGAAGGGGTGATTGTGCCGACGGTATTGTATGGAGCAGAGACTTGAATTTTAAGAGAGGAAGAGGGGAAAAGTTTAACTGTGTTTGAGATTAAATATCTGAGAAGTATGGTAGGCTTTACTAGGTTGGATAGACTGAGAAACGAATAGGTGAGGGGAAGAGTGGGAGTGGAAAGGGAGATGGTAGATAGTGCTGATGAAAGATTATTGAGATGGTTTGGACATATGGAAAGAATGAGTGATGAAAGATTGGTGAAAGAAGAGTGGAAGGCGAAGGTGAGGGAAGTGAACTTGAGGGGACGACCAAGGATGAGATGAATGGATGGGGTGAAGGGGATACTGAGCAAAGAAGTAAAAAGACAAGAGATTAAGTTGATTATGGTTATTTTGCATTTTTGTATCACGGTGATGTGATTGCTTGCATATATATGTATATGTATATATATATATATATATATATATATATATATATATATATATAAAAATATAAATATATATATATATATATATATATTCTGTCACATTTGTCATTGTAACTGAATATATATATATATATATATATATATATATATATATATATATATATATATATGTACATATTAGTTCGGCATGCAGACAAATTTGGCCACCTTCCCCATTGGAAAGAGACCAAAGTCCTCAGAAAGGGTCATAAAAAGAAAACAAGAAAAACGATTGGAGCTACTTACATAAACGTCAAAGAAAACACTAATGGAAGAGAGGGATTTATCTACTTATCAAAGGTGGCAAGTGTCCTTATACTAGACTCGCTGGGACACCAGACAAATGTTCACCTCCCGGACGCTGTGACCTGGCCGAGAGGCCCCTCAGGAATAATATAAAATGTGATATGTAAAACCTTCTGTAGACTCTCTGAAGAAGACCAAAATGGTCGTAACGTAAGAGTATAACCTATTCCAAGAGCATCTTCGTTTTACTTCCGCCACCCAAAATCTCTCATCTGTCATTTGATATATATATATATATATATATATATATATATATATATATATATATATATATATATATATATATATATATATATATATATACATACACACACACACACACACACACACACACACGCCCGGGGCTGAAATAATATCAGTATCGCAGCGCTGAGGGGTGTTACTCCAACTCTCGTGGGCGGGGAGTTGGGGGTGTGTGTGTGCAAGGTCATAGCATTACCCATAGATCGGACCTACGAGCTCTGAGCTCTCTTCCAGGAGGGAAATAGCTATCGATCACGAATCCAACACGTGATCCAAAGACCAAGTGAATACACACATATATATATATATATATATATATATAGACACATATATATAACAAATAAATTGGATTCGTAATAAAATATTTTGCATCTCAGACAAGAAGGGAGGCTACAAATTCATAGGCTCCAAGAAGAAAGTTTATAAATACTACACGAGAAATTATCACTTTGAGTTTTTAAAAGGAAGACGAAAAAAAAAAAAGTTTGGGAGAAGTACTTAGAATGGAGAAATATGACAAATGGAGTCCCACACGAATAGCTGTTGTCATATTTCTTTTTTATTGTCTTGTAGAACATGTTTATGGATGATATCTAAATGTAAAAGAAAAGAAAATATGGTAGATTAATAGAAAAATTGCCATAGCATTAAGAAAACATATGCTTGCACCTAGATATTGCAAATGAAAATATAGGTAACATATTGAGTGGTGAACACATGAGTCAGCCAACAGAGGGTAAGCTCATACAGGAGAGAGAGAGAGAGAGAGAGAGAGAGAGAGAGAGAGAGAGAGAGAGAGAGAGAGAGAGAGAGAGAGAGAGAGAGAGAGAGAGAGAGAGAGAGAGAGAGAGAGAGAGAGAGAGAGAGAGAGAAAGAGAGAGAGAGAGAGAGAGAGAGAGAGAGAGGGAGAGAGAGAGAGAGAGAGAGAGAGAGAGAGAGAGAGAGAGAGAGAGAGAGAGAGAGAGAGAGAGAGAGAGAAAGGCAACAAAGGAGACATGATCAGTCAATATTTTAGGGATGTTAGTGATATCCCTAAGGACCAGAATCATGCCTTTCTGTTCTTAGCCCCTTTAAATATCTCCATGACCACCTTCATGACTTCATCCTTTTGATGCTATATTACCCTCAAAGATAGATGTGCTGGCTATTGCTGACAAAATACCAGCGCCAAGAATAGTGAACAGATAACCAGCATTTCCATGTATTGTGGGCTAACTACATTTTTATTATCATTAGTTGAGAATATTGGCCGGAGGGCGAGTCACTTCACTCATATAACATTACCAATCCCCACGGTTTTCCCGAGCAAGTTTATATACTGCCACTCTTCCCCTTCCAAACAGCTCTTGATACGTTCGGTTGACTTGGCCCAGTCGGGAGTTTTGTGGGCTTTCCCTTCACCCATCGAGGATTGTCTCATGTGGAGACAACCTTGTGAGTAAGATGGTCATTAAGAAAACGTGCTACATATCGGTAAAGACATAGTTAGAGAATTATGCTGATAACTGGCTTAGACTGAGTTTCACTGAACAATCTCTGGATTGATTAATAGGCATTCTAGTGATACCACGTGATTCTCCGAGGGCACATGATACTAAGATATCCGAGGCGCCTCTTCATGTCAGCCTGAAATTCAATGCCCATGTCTCACAACCATACTGCAAGGCAGGAAGCACAAGTGGCTTGAATATTCAGATTTTACTTCTGCACAAATGCTGACAACACCATATACTCTGATAGAGCGTGTTCATAATACCACGGGTAATATTAATCCTTCGAAGGACTTACTGACACTGTCACTACACTACCAAGATCCCAATGTCCTCACTACATAATTGGACAAACTGAACTTTGTCGTCCAGTAAACCCTCAAACGCTAGGGCTTTGGTCTAGGTCCAAGGTACTCCGATTCGTCCCGTCTTACTGTACAGTGACTCAAGGGCTGTAACCAGGACCTCCAATGACTCCGCAAGGAGTGCAGGAGTATCGACAAAACTAGAATCAGTGACCTTGATATTGCTAGCGGAAAATCCACAATGATAATTATCGACAACTTGATCTAAAACCCAGACCATGTAGATGTTGGAGAGTGTTGGGGCGAGGATAAACCCTTACATCACTCCTGAATTAACAGGAAAGGAACCGGACACGCCTCTGCTATACTTTATACTTTCTCTCCTAGAGTGCAAGCCAGGCATAAAGTCTGCAATACTTGCAGGAACCCCACGGACCTACAAAAGATCCCAGAGCACCCCACGATGTACAAAGTAAAATGCCTTCTTGAGATTTATACACGCTGCAAGAAGTCTCAGTTAAACCTCACGTTGGCATTCCACAAGAACACGAAGCGCTAGGATCCGATCAGTTGTTGACTTCCGGGCATGAACCTAAACTGCTCTGGCCTATGGAATATTAACAGGCGTAAACAAACCCATGCCAGCAACAAATGGGCAAACACCTAAACTGGTACAATGAATAGTGTAATGCCGCAGTATTTATTGCATTCCTGCTGGTCCGTTTCACTTTTCCAAATAGGGACTATCAGAGTCTCGTTCCATTTAAAGGAAATGGTACCAGACTGCTAAACAGCAGATAACATCGTATGCAACCCACAGTTCACGGTCTCACTTTCATCTTTCAGCAACTCCGTGTTGACGTTCTAGATACGTCTGCATTTCCACAATTTAACTAACTTACAGCCTCTTTGACATACATTAAAGATGGTGGAGTTTCATCTACCGGTGGATTGGCAACTGTTACCAGAACACCCAGTAAAGGAAAGCTGGTTGATCAAAGGGTCATTCATGAGCAACTGCTTTAATTGCCTGACAAAATGACTACAACCCTCCACGTCTAACACTAGCTGCTCATCAGCTGTTCGGACTGTGATCTCCTGGGTCAGAGTTTTAGAGCAGTATTTCTTCAGGGCTCGGCAAGCAGGCCCGAGATAATTTGCAATAAGATGCCCCTTGACATCCTTAGCAAATCTCCTGATGTACCTCTCCTTTCCTCGTAACAGCTTTAGTGCGTTGTGAGTCCTGTATCGGTCCATGTCCCTAACCAATATACCAGCATGGCCCATCTCTATACTTTCCAGTGTCTCACGCAACGCCACACCATTTCTTGATCTTGGAAAATGGACGATCGGCAATGTACTTATCGGTAACTTTCAGAGTTTCACGTTTGAAAATGCCCCATATTTCTTTAGAGTCCTCAAGGGTGCCTAGCACTTCGAGCCGATCAGAGATTGCTACAATATATCTCTGGACGTGTACTTTATCCCTGAGCTTTTCTAGCTAAAATCTAGGTGATTCATCTCGCCATTCCCCTGGACTTGATGCGCAGAATAAATGTCGCTGTCAATTTTTTTTTTTTTTTTTTTTTTTTTTTTTTTTTTTTTTAAAGGAATGTCCCCTTTTTGGGCTACATGTAGTAGGACTCCTAATCCCATCCCCCGTCCCATTTTTTTTTCGCCTTCTACGACTCAAGTGGAAAGACTTGGTGGTAGCATTCTCTTCCCCCACCACAGGGTCGGCGAAAAAAGGAAATGAATATTCAGAGAAATGGTACAGGACAGTAACAAGGGGCTGGGGAACAGCATAACGGAGGGATAGTCGTAGTATAAAAGTGTCATAATTTCTCTATGAACACAGTTTTCCTCACAGACAAAAATGATGTGTGGCTCTGGTCCGTAGGGGCGCCCCATATAGACCCTAAAGTATCAACTGCAAGCTACTTTGCCACAATAACATGCAGCCAATACCCCAGACCGGGATGCAAGGATGTAGGAATGACCCGTTATCCAGAAGGTGCCAAGATAGGAGAGAGGGAGGAGAGTGGAGGGGAGTGGAATATATAAGAAATGGAATGGGTGGGAGTGGTTTCTATGCCTTTTTCTTTTTGGCTACCCCCCGTGTAGGGGGAAAAAGCCTTTGGTATATGTATGTATGTATGTATGCCAACATTTTATTAGTACCAAGGAACTCAGCACTCCGATAAACCTTGCAGTTCTGTATGATCTTCCAAAGAATGCTAACAAATATTTGTCTCTTGATTCAGGAACCAACAATTCCCAGGCTTCTGAATTTTGAAAAGTTCAGAAGAAAACTGTTAATATTCCTGGTTCCAGAGCCATGGGGGCCAATACAAACTTCCTAGTCGTCTCTTTTGGTGCAAGTAGCCGCATTGAATTCGCCTGAAACAAGTTTGTCCCGTGACGGATAATTGTTTATTACAGAGTCAAGTTGGCATAGTCTTCTCTTCGATTTTAGACCTCTTTTTTCCTAGGCTAAGGACATGAATTTGCCT
>NC_134784.1:35579637-35609637 GCF_046742065.1 Oratosquilla oratoria
CTCATAGGTTATTCTGGTATTCTTTCTCCTCTTCTTTTTCATTAATTTCTTTTTACTCACAATATTTCTCTACCTCACACCCTTTTTATCCTCTTCTACTCTTTCTCAACTGTAACCCCCATGGAAAATTACAACAAAACACACACACGAACAAACATACATTTGGATGCCCCAGGGTTTCCATTCGCGTGATCAATCCGTGAAATCATCGGAGCCCAAACAATATTTATTCAACACACGTTATACTCCATTTTTAAATAAATATGGAAACTGATTAAATCACAAGAAACAACTACACAACTTTATAATCAATATATAATACCATATATGACTGACTAACATCCATGTTATTAAATTTAATTAGAAATGATTGTAAGACTGCCAACCCCATCAGAAATGCAACATCAGCATTTCCACTGCTCCAAGCAGAGATACAAACTAGGGCCCGGCAGTCAGTAGGTGAACGTAGATCCAGTAGGATCTACGTCGTGTATTTAAGTGCCAAATATAGGAAAGAAAAGGCACAGGCGAATTTAATTGCCATTAGTACTTAACATACTGAAAGATAAATGGTGGTAACGATAAAGCTACTACGCCTCCTCAAAAACTGAAGTTAGTGTTGTCCGCGCACGGAGATTGACCCGCATATGATTACAAGTGCTTCGATAGGTAAACGTCTCACCCATACAAAAGGAATAATCCCAGTGGGCACCACACAAAAATCACTCACTGGACCATTCCTAGTTCGCTCAAATGCATTGTGTTGACATAGTACAACCAAATAAAAAACTTTTGTTCACATGTGACATAATGCAACCAAATAAAAAACTTTCGTTCACATGTGACAGTGCAACCAAAAAAGCTTTCGTTTACATCCAACACAGTGCTACTCACTAATGAACAGTAGCCCAAGCAACCAACCTCATCAGCAAAAAATCCAGCAGAACCCCGTTAATACAAACATTTTGATCTATGGACGTGTGAAGCTACCGGTAAGTGATTTTATTACACATCGTGGTGTGTGGTGGTTGCATGACACTAGCCCACCTCACCTCCTCCAAGAGAAGGCTACCCCTTTCCGGCCGGTGTTGAAACCTGTTGAGTCAACGAAGCCGCGAGGAGATTCTGTTAGGACAGACACCAGTGGATTTGCGTCTGCTCGCGGTTGCTGCCTGGCAACTATTATTACCTCGACGCCCACCCCCCACCCTCAGTGCTAGCATTCGAAATAGCACTGGTATCGGACTCTACCAGATCTTCGCTACCCAACGAGAACTGACTCCAGGCGATTCACGCCAGCTAGCGTGACCTGGGATCATCCCTACCCTTCACGACGCCTTCATTCTACGAGTGCTGCGACCAGCAAACCTGCTCCTACACTCCCTCTTCACCCTAGAGCAGCAGCCAAATCCTCGATACAAACCCGGGACAGACCTCCGCCCACAAGAATAACCCACCAAGGGAACTACAAAATATCCGTGAACTTCGAGCCGATCTGATGCCCCCTCATAATTCCACTCCAACCACCAACACATCGATCACGATGTCCCCAAAATAAATATGATAAATAGATAAATAGATTAATGAAATAAATGAATAAATAAACAAGTAAATTAATAAATAATGAATAGATGAATAAATAAATAAATAAATAAAATCTTATTGTTATATATAATCATGTTATAAATCGCATGCATTTCTAACATTTATACTAGCTGTATTTCTTAATATTCATTTATACTGGATATATATTGATACATTTTTGCAAATTGATATACAAGAACTATTAGAAAGAAAAAAAGTCTCACAACACTCGGTCTCAGTCGCGAGAACCTGGCTGCGTCCATCGACCAGTCTTTTGTGAACACTTATAACACAAACAGGCCTGAGGACGACACAACTCAGAACCCCACCAATAACAATGGCCTGAACAGCCCCCCACAACACCCTCCCACCACCATTACTTCCCAAGCTTCTAATCAAACCCAAAGCAACACAACCACAGCTCAAACCCCTAGCCAGACCAGTACTTCTCAAACTACAACAAACATCCAATCTACAAGACCCAACTCACCACCTCCGAGTCCTCCCGCTCAAATTCATAACATATTCTATCAACGGTTAACCCCGATATCCCAACATTCTCGAAGGCCAGTGGTATATCCATCTCTGACTATATCGCGCGTGCGATGTCCATTTTTCTATCAATAACATAACCGAGGACAAACACAAAATCACAGTTCTTAATCAACATTTCGACCTTCACGACGAGTACCGTCAACTTGCCCACTTCTTGGAATTAAAATTGAAATCCGGTCTCTCATATGCGGAGTATTGGTCTGAACTCAGGAAATTATTCAGCGACAAAGTAACCAACAACTTCCATTTCCTATTCAAGTTCCTAGAGTTCATGCGTAACCTCCCTCCTCCTCTTCATTTCACTCCATTGTGGCACAGGTCACGGAAGTGTCTAAGATAATCCCATCTTCCCTTACCAGCCTTTCACCATGGGTCACAACGAGCACTTTTGGTGTAAACGATGTTAAAAGTGAAGAGTGAAGACGTGGCAAATTTCCTTGAGCTCGCCACGTTTTTCATGGCCTTGCCCATAAGGTATAAGAGAGAGGCCAAGAGAGTTGACATTGGCCTAAATAACACTTCCCCCTCTAAATACATCCTTGGCGTAACACATAAACGCGGGATAGATAATTTCAGTTAAGCCCAACTAGCTAGGATAAATAAATATCTTCCATCAGCAATGCACCAACTCACCTTATCCCCCGTAACACACAGCCACCCTTCAACAACCCCTCTGGCACTACCTGGTGTGATTATCACCAGTCAAGTTTCCACAACACTCAGGTCTGCAGGCAACGCTTAAGACAAAGTACATCATGTTCCATTCACAACACAACCTCACAATCTAATGCTGAGTGTAGAGCTCAACAATAAGGCAGGACCCCCCACGTACAACATACAATGCAACCAACAACTCCTACAACCACTCAGCTAACGCAGGTGTCAAGCAGATAAGACCCCAAAGTCATTAGGCAACCCAGGACACACCTACTGTTCCTTCCATAATTCCTATAACCATTTAGATAGAAACTGCGACCAACAAAACCATCAAATCATTCTCAGATCCAACCCCCAAGCTAAACCATGCTCAATTCGCAATACCATTATTCACTCTGATAACGAGTGTCTTGCTCAAAACCCCCGCCCGCTGGCATCAACAGTGAGTTAACGACCTATGGCTCAGCATCAAAGAACACAATCACCATCACCCACACCACGACCACAGCCCTTCAATCAACAGCAGAGACGCCCTTCAACTCACAATAGGAACCCACAACCAAATAATCTCCCTCCCACACGCAACTCCCGCACACACAACAGACAGTCGGGAGAATGCAAAACAGCCTCCCGCAACAGGATCCCATAACTTCATCCATAGGTGAACCTGAGGCCCTATGCTTCAAGGGCACAATAGGGAATACCCCATACACATTCCTAATAGACACAGGCACAAAGATAAACATATTATAACAGAAGATTTTGACATTTAGGACAGAGACAGTCATGGCCCTTATTTTCTGTAAAACTTGTGCAAGAAAAATTTCAATAAATAGTCATCTCAATACACCCAGGTATGATGTCCCTCTGCAAATCTGCTGTTATAAAATTCCATGTTTGCCCCGCCTACCTTTTCCGTTTTCTTCACACCACAGAACTTTCTTGCATGAACCAAATCACCACATCCGACAACAGCACCTTGGACACTTGTCAATTCAAAAGCGTAAAAGCTTAGATCCTACACACATATATTAACATGGACCATTTCTTATTTTTCCCACAAACCACCCTTGTTTCAATCATCCGCAAGAAAAACCCTTCCACTTGGCAAAGGTCAGTGAAAGGAGCATTTTCGATCCCCGATTTATACCAAATATATTTTGACGACACAACCCTCCCTCCCCGTCACCACCATGACATCCTTACACACAACATCAGCTCCACACTCGATCCTATTACACCCCTTCCCGTACCTTTAATACCCCCCCCCGAAACATTTATTTCTCTCATTAAACGCACAAGACCATGTAGTTTGGCTAAACAACACACAATCGGACGTTTTAGGCACAGTGCAATTCTCCACATCCCTACTCCCACCAATCTCTCTATCACTCAGCTCACTAGCCTTACAACTCCAGCTCCTCCTCCTTGGTAGACTAGTCTACGTCTGCGTGATCCAATATGCTAGATAGATCATTAGCTCCCTACATATATAGTGCAAGGATCAGAAGGTCATAATCTATAATATAGCAATTTATTACTTATGTTACTAGTTATAGAGTCCCTTCTAGCATTATGTCTCACCAATACAAGTTCATGGTGAAAATTACATTTTACTTCACTGGATTAGCGAAACTTATGCTTGATTACATTAAATCCAACGTGTGCCTATTTCTGTCATAGAGTTATCATTTAAATTAATAGTTGGTTACACTCCGAGGCCACACACATATACCCAACCTTGCCTCTTTTCATATTCTCACATTCTGTAATATCACAGAAATAGTATTATTCACAATATGTACAATGATGTATCCATAGCATTATTTATTACATATAAAAATGTAATACACAAGTAAACCAAGGGAACGTGTCTCACCAAGAGATTCTAGAATCATCTCTTCCTCTTTGTATCTCGTTATCAATCCAGTGTTGAATCACAGAAAAGAATCCGGTTCCACCATAACGTAACAGTACATAAAGTCCAATTCACAGAAAGGAGTCCGGTTTCATCCCATAAAAAAAAAAAAAAAAAAAAAAAAATATATATATATATATATATATATATATATATATATATATATATATATATATATATATATATATATATATTATGTCTAGTGTCACAATAACAATGATGTTTAAAGGATCTCCCGGGAAAGAGAGAAGTGAAAATAGATGACTATATACCCCTTCAACTCCTACTAGAGGCTCACATCAGTTATTGGGTCATACTCCCAATATATATAATTTTTTCATTGTGCGACCCCCTCACCGCTGATCATTCCATCTAACAGGAGTCACCTCTCGCGGGGAGGAAGGTATTATGTAACCCTCATGGACAATTACAAACAAACAAACACACACACACACACACACACACACACACACACACACACACACACACACACACACACACACACACACACACACACACACACACACACACACACACACACACACACACACACACACACACACACACACACACACACACACACACACACACACTCACGAATAGACACACATTCGGACGCCCCAGGGTTTCCATTCACGTGATCAATACGTGAAATCATCGGAGCCCAAACAATATCTATTCAACACACACGTTATACTCCGTATTTAAATCAATATGTATATTGATTAAATCACAAGAAACAACTACACAACTTTATAATCAATATGTAATACCATACATGACTAGCTAACATCCATGTTATTCAATTTGATTAGAAATTATTGTAAGACATAAGATATAAAACATCAGCATTTCCACTGCTGAAAAAAAAAAAAAAAAAAAAAAAAAAAAAGATGCAAGCCAGGGTCCACCAGTCAGTAGGTGAACGTAGATCCAGTAGAATCTACGTCGTGTATTTAAGTGCCAAATATGGGAAAAAAAGGCACAGGCAAGTTTAATTGCCATTAGTACTTGACATACTGAAAGACCACCCTCAATTTCCCTAAAAAAGGAAACTCCCAATTTTTTCCTGAAAGTCTATTAATGTCCTCTTAATCACCCTTCTATCCATCATCCTTTCCCATGTGTACTTATGCTTGGCTTTCATCTTAAACACTGATATAGTAAGATTGATAATTACCAACTTCGTCAAAACTCGCTATCAAGCAATTAATCATGGTGAAGTACATAAGGAATAACCTTAAACTTAATTAGATTTAGAGTTGTTGAGTTCAGGATGGTGCATTTCGCACGTGGGCCTTTTGAAATGTACGTGGTTGTCCAATGTACTCTTTTGATACTATTTCATATGGTCTGAAGTGGATTGCAAGCAACAGGTGATGGATGAGGAGCTTAGGCCAGAAGTTGCGTTCGGATTGTTGGAACAGGATATAACAGTCGCAGCTGAGAATTGAATAGAAGTGTGGGGCTCGAACCTATAACTAAGGAAATGTGAGACCAGCACGCTTCCTATTACGTCACCAGTGTAAATTATATATGATTCCAATAGATTAGAGATGCTTCATTGGATTCACGTATTATACCAGGGGTTCCCAAACTTTTCAGTTCAACGACCCCCTAGTAAAGCTTAAGATTTTCTATAGACCCCCCAAACTATTAATTCACAAATTATGTCAGTTTATTATTATTATTATTATTGGTGTTGTTATTGTTATTAATGCTAATAATATTATCATTATAGTTGTTATTATCCTTATCATTATTGTTATAATTACTATTATCATTTTCATTATTGTTATTGTTATAGTTATAGTTATCAATAGTGTTATTATCATCATTTTGATCCGTTATAAAAGGTCTAAATGACAACATTCATCAAGGCGACGGCGCGTCGTCCCAATAATGATACAGATACTTTCACATATACATAAACATAAGTGTTTTAGAATAAGTATTTATGTTATACTTTTATTATATTACTATAAGTAATATTCAAGCCATTAATATTACACAAGCTCGTCATCTTGATGTTCATTCACGATGTGGTTGTGTGTATGTGAAATTCTCCCTACATACACAGAATGGGGAGGATTTTCGACTCAGAGTGAACTGACATGGTTTTTCTTTAAGTTTAGATATTGGTTGGTTAATTATTCTCACTCTTTCAGTACGGGAAGAGAACAGGATCATTTCATGCTAACCATTTAATTTTAAAGACTGCCTTTCGACCCCATAGCAATCTACTGACCTCCTTTCAACCCCATGGATAGTTTCATCGACCCCCTAGCAATCTACTGACCCCCTTTCGACCCCTTGACTATTTGTCGACCCCTTGGATGGTCTCATCGACCCCTGGGGGTCGCACCTGACAGGGCTTTGTTCTACCAGGGGTGTCTCACTTCGCATTTCGTGGGAGTGGGATGGTGAAATGAGTTCAGCTTTTGTAAGAGCGTATTGACAAATGGTTAAGAAAGCATATTTGAGCAATTTAATCAGAAATACGATATTAATGCATACAACACGTTCTACTGAAATGGAAGCTCTCTAAAGGTGATCTGAAAGGCTACATTTGATCTGATATTAGTAATTTGCTCGTGATACCTGGACTTATGAAATGCTGTTGAGGATATCTAATTCATTTTCTAATATAGGCGTACAATGCAACCTGGTCTTGGAATTTTGTTTCTAAGTGGTGTTAAAATTAATACAATCCGGTTTTCGAAATCCATGCAGGAATTGAAAATAATTACAAGATAGTCTGTATAATTATTTTTCTTTTCACTAGTGAAGTGGCGGCGAGTTAGGGGAGGTGAGAGTGTACGGGTAAGGGCCATAAATGTGGCACCACAATGGCTAATCACTCATCCACACCTGTGGCCCACGTCACCAATACACCAAGTGTTGGATTGCCCAGATTATGCGAAGCACAATAAACAAAGGCCACAAACGCCACTCTCTCTAAAGGCACATATGTTGGGGCCTGGCGAGACAAGAACCCTCACCTCCCCTTCCCTCCTGGCTTCAGGGAATGCAGGGTGAAGCAGGCGAAGTAGGTACAACATAAAGTATTCCTACCTTCTTTGTTTCTCCGCGAGGTCTCTATGACATTAGGGAGAGAGAGAGAGAGAGAGAGAGAGAGAGAGAGAGAGAGAGAGAGAGAGAGAGAGAGAGAGGGAGAGAGAGAGAGAGAGAGAGAGAGTGAGAGAGAGAGAGAGAGAGAGAGAGAGAGAGAGAGAGAGAGAGAGAGAGAGAGAGAGAGAGAGAGAGAGAGAGAGAGAAAACAGGAAAGCAGGAAGGGGCGTCCTAAGTGATGTTCTACTGCCGGGTACGGATGGCACTGGGTGCATTTTCAATTCTTCTTTCCGGATTTTTGTTTTGGCTAATACTACACTCGTTTCACACGCATCGATTTTTCTCCGTGGGCAACACGAAGCCGTCCTCTCAAATAACCGTCTATGGATGCTTTTGACGTCACGACCACGTGTGAAAGCACGTCGTTGTTTCATGGGCGGCGCACGGACCAAAGTCGATACGTGTGACTTGAATCAGTCGAGACCCCATCTTATACATATATGTATATATATATATATATATATATATATATATATATATATATATAAAATATATATATATATATATAAACATATATGTATATATATATACATATATATGTATATATATACATATATATATATATATATAATATATATATAGTATATATATATATATATATATATATATATATATATATATATAACTCTTTCAGAATGATATGAAAATTACCTCAGTGGTGGCGGTGGATGGGGGAAACTTCCGTAAGGTATTGCTAGGTGAGTGAATTGGCTATACAATACCGGTTTTCGACTACCGATACGATGTCAGGAGACGAAACGGCGAGGAAACTTAGACGGAGGCACCTGTGGAAGTGGCTCGCGGTTACCAAGGGTATAACGAAGAAGACGTTCCAAAAATATAAGGTGTTGACAGTTAGACTAAGGGGCGAGCACAGCAAAACGTTCCCTAAGTTGTACACTGACATCAAGACATTTATCGTGAAAGCGTCTATACGTGAGTTCCAAAGGAAGCTCATCGCCTTCAAATCAACTCGAGAGAACGATAAACAATTCGAATACAGTGACGATATATTTGACGGATTGGAATATTCGGACGATATGATATCCAATGAGGTTTCAGAGGCGTTCATGCGGCATTACTTCTCAGTTGTACTCCTGCCAAATAAAACTCATTATGAAAATCCCATGCTTTTAATGTCCTAATTATTTTACATACAAATACAAATCTCTTTAAAATCAGCCCGAAGGGCAGGGCACGAAGCGCCCGCTAGCGAAGCGAGCAGCGCCGTAGGCCATGCTCCCATGGCGAAGACATAGCGGTAAAGCCGGCGCTTGTAAATAAATAAGAAAATAAATAAACAAATAAATAAATAAGTAAATAAATAAATAGATAAATAAATAAATAGATAAATAAATAGATAAGTAAATACATAAATAAATGAATAAATTAATTAATTAATTAATAAACATACATACATATACAAAAGATTACAAAGGTGGAGCATGCCGACAGGAGACCTTTTGGTTCATATCTAGGTCGGATGCGAAAAAAATCATAATAATAATAAATGAATATATACAAACTATAATAATGTATATAACAAATACAATACATAGATAAATGCATAGGTATAGTTAAATAATAAACAAACAGGTAATCAGTAAATAATTATAAATTGACACTTAACTAATAATAAATGAGAATCAAACAGACAAATGATAACAAAACAAAAACAAATAATATGAAATAAATTATAATCATTACAGCATCTTGCTAAATGATTCTTAAAGCTTCGAACTGAACTACACTGCACTGCCTCTGCAGGAAGTTTATTCCATTCATTACCTACACGGTTGGCGAAGTTGTTTCTACCCACTTTCAAATTGAATCTATTTCCGGACAGTTTGAAACCATTGTTTTTTGTCTGATTCTCATTCAGTGTGAAATTTTTGTCACTTTTGATGTTGTCAATTCCATTTAGAATTTTAAAGACCTGTATCAAGTCACCTCTAAGTCTACGTTTTTTTTTTTTTTTTTTTTTTTTTTTTTTTAGGGAAAACAGGTTCATATGTTTTAGTCGATTTTTGTATGATTTATTTTTGATATTTGGAATCCGTTTTGTGGCTCGCCGTTGTACTTTTTCCAGTCTGTCAATGTCTTTAATGAGATTCGGTGACCATACGGAAACAGAATATTCCAAATGTGGACGAACTAACGATTTATATAGCTTGTTTATGAAGCGCAATCAGTCCTAGAATCTTATTTGCTTTCTCACAGGCTGAAATACACTGCTTGGATGATTTGAGATCGTTACTGATAATTACGCCGAGATCCTTTTCATTATTCACTTTTGTTAACGAATTTCTAAATAACTTGTAATCGTACTTACTGTTATTTTACCTATTTGCATTACCTTGCATTTACTTGTGTTAAATTTCATTAGCCATTTTTCAGACCATTGCTGTAATTTATCTAAATCTTCTTGAATATCTAATTGGTTTAAGTGCTCATTTGTCATTCCGCACATTTTTGTATCATCAGCAAATTTGGAAATAGTAGATTTTAGTCCATGGTCTATATCATTTATATATACTATGAATAGAAGTGGCCCAAGAACGGAACGCTGAGGAACTCCACTTGCAACACTTTTCCATCCAGAAGTTTTTCCATTTAAAACAACTCTCTGTTTTCGATCATTCAACTAATTACTAGTCCAACTTAATAGGCTACCATGGGAGGTAGCTAAAAAACAAGGGCACAAAAATCGCTCCCACCCATTCCATCCTCGCATACTCCACTCCCATCCACCCTCTTCCCGTCCTCTTATCTTGGCACCTACTGGATGACGGGTCATCCCTGCATCTCGCCACTACCCTGGATCAGAAGAAGTGTCACAAGGCACAGCACATTCACAGCAAGGCCACTTCATTAAATTGGCGACCCCCCTCTCCGTCTCCTCATGCAGAAATGAAGAAAATGGGGAGAAATCCTCTCAGGCTGCGTCAATTTATTTTTCACACATGCTCCCTCACCCCCGTCCTCCACCCACTCCCCCTCATGCATCACAGCGTCATCCATAAGAACATAAGAATAAAGGAGACTGCAAGAGACCATAAGGCCTACACTAGGCAGCTCCGTATCCATCACCACCTGTCATCATCATCCATAAAGTTGTCTAATCGTTTCTTAAAACAACTGATAGTTTCAGTGCTCACTACATGGTTACTAAGTTTATTCCATTCGTCGGCCACCCTATTAGTAAACCAATTCTTGCCTATTTCCTTTTTAAATCTAAATTTGTCCAGTTTATAACCATTACTGCGAGTCCTGCCCTGTTGTTTTAATATAATGACCTTGTTTGCATCACCCTTATTAAAGAATTTGATCCACTTGAACACCTCTATTAGATCACCCCGCACTCTGCGTCTTTCCAGAGAGTGTAAGTTAAGGTGCTGAAGCCTCTCTTCGTAATGCAAATTTCTGAGTCCATGTATCATTTTGGTCATTCTTCTCTGCACTGATTCTAATGAATTGATGTCCATTCTGTAGGACGGAGACCAAAACTGTACCGCACAGTCAAGGATGGGTTTAACTATCGCTAGATAGAGTTTAATAATTACCTCTGCACTTCTATTCGTTACCGTCCTAGCAATGAAACCCAATACTCTGTTAGCTTTATCCCTGGCGCTAATGCACTGTTTCCTGGTTTTAAGGTCCGGACTCACTAGCACTCACAAGTCTCTCTCGCACTCAGTTTTCTCTAAAGGCGTGTTATCTAAACTGTATCTATTTTCGGGGTTGTGTAGCCCTACGTTTAACACGCTACACTTGCAGAGATATTGAAGTTCATTTGCCATTTCAACGACCATGTGAACAATTTGTTAAGATCATCCTGCAGAATCTCTGCGTCGTCTCCTGACCTAATTAGGCGTTCTATTATAGTGTCGTCCACAAACTTACTAACATCACTATTTATCCCGTCGTCTAAGTCGTTTATGTACATAATGAACAACAAGGGACCCAAAACCGAGCCCTGGGGATCCCACTAGTAATTTCGCCCCACCTAGATTTTATCACATTTATGGTGACCCGCTGTTTTCTGTTACTAATCCAAGCTCTAATCCATTCTAACACTTTTCCTCCTATGCCATGGGCTTTGATTTTATTTAGTTGTCTCTGGTGTAGCACCTTGTCGAACGCTTTGCTAAAGTCAAGGTAAATAATATCGTAATTATCATTGTTATCTGACACCTTATATACTTTAGTGTAAAAGGATAGAAGATTAGTCACACATGACTTACCCTTGGAGAAACCATGCTGTTAATCACGAATTAAATTATGTCTTTCAATGTGTTCTCTGAGTCTATTTACTATTATTGATTCAAGAATTTTTCCTATAACCGATGTGAAACTGATTGGCCTGTAGTTGCATATAAACGATCTATCTCCCTTCTTAAAAACAGGAACAACGTTTGCTTGCCTCCAAGCAGTAGGTACAAAACCAGTGTCAACTGATTTATTAAATATTTCAGTTAACTGGTCGCAGATTTCAAATTTACACTCCTTTAGCATTCTCGGAAAAATTTCGTCTGGACCCGGGGATTTTGTAGCTTTAAGGCGTTCAATTTGCTTGACTATTTCCATTTGACTAATGCTGATATTAAATAGAATACTTCCTTCATCTCCTCTGAAAATCGGATCGCAGTCAGGTTGTGTTGGCACGGTGTATATATATATATAATATATATATATATATATATATATATATATATATATATATATATATATATATATATATTGTATTATTTTATTATTTAATTGTAACCATATTTACATTACAATGTGTTTTGTTTGTGTTGTATATCGCAGATGCGATGCGCGCCTTTGTGTTTGGCGCGATTTGGAGCGTGGCGTTAGTATCTAAGCAGCCTTGTAAGCAGTTGTACGCATTTTGTGTTTGTGTCATTTTGTGTGTGTATCCAAATATAAATTATACGTCTTTATTTGCGCATTCATTAGCCACCCCGATACATTAAATGGTGGCAGCCACCCAGATACAAGGTACTTTGTCTAACCTCTCATTAGTAAACACCGATAGAAAAAAATTGTTAAACACATCACTCATTTTTTCCTCCGATTCTATCATGACATTTCCATCGTTTTTAATTGGTCCTATTTTTTTTTTTTTTTTATAAAGATGAAAGAGACTATTCCCCATTCGCCCTTATCTGCTGTCCTCTCCTGTCCTTCCTCAACGGACATTTCCCTCTTTCCCAATACCCCTTTTACCCCATCCATCCATCTCATCCTTGGTCACCCCCTCATGTTCACTTCTTCTAACTCTGCCTTCCACACTTCTTTTAATAGTCTTTCTTCACTCATTCTTTCTATATGTCCAAACCATCCCAATACTCTTTCATCAACCCTGTCTCCCAACTTCCTTTCCACCCCCGTTCTCCTCCTCATCTCCTCATTTCTCACTCTATTCAGCCTAGTAACCCCTATCATACTTCTTAGGCACCTCATCTCAAAGACACTCAAACTTCTCCTCTCATCCTCTCTTATATTCCATGTTTCTGCCCATACAGTGCTGTCGTCACGGCCAATCCTTCATACAATCTCCTATTAGCATCCATTCCCAAATGTCTTTTTTTCATTACATTTTTTAACCCCCTATGCATTTACTCGCTTCTCTCAATCTACATTCTACTTCCACCTAAACTCCTCCTATTCCTGGCGCTAATGCTATTCACTTCCTACAGTCTCTCTCCCTTAATGCTCACCTCCAGTCTGCTGCCACTTTCACCTCTTGTACACCTCATCACCTTACTTTTACCCACATTTATCTTCACCTTCCTTCTATCGCATACCTTACCAAATTCTGTCACTAGCTTTTTTAATCCCTCCTCTGATTCTGCTACAAGCACAGTGTTGTCAGCAAACAACAACTGACTTATCTCCCACTTTTCTCCATTTTCTTTAACCCTCTCCAACCCCCGACCCACTACCCTTGCATTTACCTCTCGTACCACCCCATCCATGTATAAAGTGAACAGCCAAGGCGACATAAAACATCCCTGTCCTACCTTTACCTTAAACCACTCACTCTTTGCATTTCTGATTCTAACACAACCTCTACTACTCTCGTAAAAATTCTTGACTGTTCTTAAAAGTTTCCTCCTATCCCATATATCTGTAATACCTCCCACAGTGCCTTCCTTTCTACCCTGCCGTAAGCCTTTTCCAAATCCATAAGCCCCAAAATACATCCTTACTTTTTCCTAAAGCTTTCTCATATATCTGTCTTACCACAAAAATCTAACCTATGCAACTTCTATCTGTCCTAAACCCACATTGTTCCTCACCAATTACTCCCTCTGTTCCTCTCCTAATCCTTCCACAAGTCTTCCCAACTACACTTAAACTGATCCCTCTGAAATTACTACACTCACACTTGTCCCCTTTTCCCTTGTAAAGTGGAACTATACAGGCACTCCTCCAGTCCTCCGACACTCTACCCTCTCTTAAACAAACATTAGATAAATTCAACAGCCAGTCCACCATACCTATACATCCTTTTTTCTAGACATTCTGCATGACACCCATTCAATCCAGGTGCCTAACCTGCTCTCATCATCTTAATAACTACCTTCACTTCATTTTTCCTTATTTCTCCTCCATTTTCCACACTCATCACTATCATTTTCTTCGCGCTTTCCTCTGCATCTACCTTTCCGTCCCTTTTCTCCTTCACATTTAGCAACTCCCTAAAATACTCTGCCCATCTTCCTCTTACTAACTTATTTACCATTATTATCTCTCCATCTGCACCTTTTATATTTTCTTCTCTACATGATTCGCCTCCTCTTCCTCTTTTAATTTCCTTTCAATTTCTTTTTATTGCTTTTAAAATTTTCTGTCATACTGTTACCCCATTTCGCATCTGCTCTCCTCTTTGCCTCCTTTTTCTTATGCCTTACTTTTCTTCTCTTTTCTTTGTACGTCTCCTATGATTTTCTGGTCCTATTTTGTAACCAATCTGTGAAAGTTTGCTTCTCCTCTTCTACAACCATCTTTGCTTTCTCATCCCACCATTCACTACCCTTTCTTCTATTTCCTCCCCGCCCTCCTTGTTCCACGCAGCATCTTTGCACACTTTATGACTCCCTCCTTGAACCATCCTCCCCATTCCTCCTCCACTCCTAGTTCTACTCTATCCTTCACTCCCTCCCACTCCTCTCTCAGCTTCTTCTTGTACTCCTTTTTTTCCTTTTTCTTTCTCATTTAAGCAGTTCACTTTAAGCACCTCCCTACCTTCTGTCCTTTTCCTCTTTCTCCATCTATCCTCCATTTTTAACTTACCTTCCACCAAAAAATGATCTGATATTCCCTTACTCTCTCCCCTTAGCACATGTGCATTCTTAACTGTTCCTACTATACATCTGGTTACCACTATATAGTCCGTTAGCGCTCTATCTACCACCCTTCCATCCACCACCCTCTTCCATGTGTACTTATGCTTGACTTTCTTTCTAAACATTGTATTTGCTATCATCAACTCTCTTTCTAGACACATCTCCACCATCAACTCTCCGCTATGATTTTTTTCCTGGAACTGCACACTTTCCAAATACTCCATCAATTGGACCATTTCCTACCCTAGCATTAAGGTCTCCCAGTACCACTGCATTGACATTTCTTCCTAATCCCTCTATGCATTCATTTAAGTCTATCCAAAAAGTTTCCCTTTCTTTTACACTCTTTTTACTACCAGTCCCATATGCACCTACAAATACCCACATCTCCCTTCCAAGTTTCACCTTCATCTACATTAACCTTGAAGAAACCTCCTTCCACTCCACTACACGTTTACCTATCTCTTCACTTACTAGTATAGCCACCCCTTCTCTCCCTCACCCTCTTTTCACTCCTGAGATCCTCCCAACTACACTCCCAAAATCACATTCGTCCCTCCTTTTCAACTTAGTTTCACTCAATGCCAACACATTCATCTTTCTTCTCACAAAATATACTGCCTATCTCTTCCCTTTTACTCTCATCTGTACCCCATCCACACACATTAAAAGACCCAAACCTTAGGATATTGGTTGGAAAACTCCTCCTAGGCCTTCTTATGCCTTTGCTTTTTTTTTTTTTTTTTTTTTTTTTTTTTTTTTTTTTTTTTTTTTTTTTTTTTTTTTTTTTTTTTTTTTTAGGAATATCCCCTTTGGGGCTACTGGGAAAAGCATGCCTAGTCCTATCTCCGTCCCGTTTTTGTCGCCACGTACGACTTAAGTGGAAAGACTTGGTGGTAGTATTATTTTCCCCACCACAGGGTTAGGCGAAGAAAGGAAATGAATATACAGAGAAATTGTATAGGACAGTCACAAGATTTAACTCTGCCATGTGGATGTCTAACCAACCACATGCCGGTCCCAAGCCCGGATGAAAGAGGAGGGTTGTGCGACAGGCCTAGCAAGCCGGCATTTAAAACAAGAAAAGCTCACGATACGCAAACTCAGCCTCGGAATGGACGGACTTTTCGGCTACGACCTGGACACGAACTTGGACTGAATGGGAGGAGGAAAAGGTATAGGAAGATCAGGATTGCCACTCTAAATGTCTCAACCATCAAAGACAAAGAGGAAGAAATGGTTACAATGATGAAGGAAAGAAATCTTGATATCCTGGGTTGCTGCGAGACGAGGATAAAAAATTAAGGAAGAAAGGTTTTACACGAGAACTATCATTTAATATGGAAGGGAAGAGAGGATTCGATGTACGGTGTGGCCTTTATACTGACCCCAGAAATGTCAGATAGGATAGTAGGGGTTTCTTATGAGAGCGAAAGAATGATAGATGTTATCATCAAATTAAAGGAAACAGAACTTAGGCTGATACAGGTGTACGCTCCACAACAGGGACGTCCAAATCAGGAGAAGGATGAATTTTACGAAAGACTCCAATATCTATATGATATGGATGCAGATACGAGAAATACAGTAATAATAATGGGAGATATGAATGGACATGTTGGCAGAAACAGAGAAGGAATGAGGGGAGTCCTGGGTGAGTTTGGTATTGGAGATAGAAACTTAGATGGGGAAAGAATTTTAGATTTCTGTGTGATAAATGACTTATCAATTATGAATACATTTTACAAACACCAGGAATCCCACAAGTGGACATGGTATCAGTGGAATAGCGGAAGAGGAGAATATACGAATAAGTCGATGATTGATCTAATCGTAACCAACAACAAGAACATATTTTTAGATGTAAAGGCCATTCCCTCAGTATCAATGGATTCTGATCACAGAATGGTGATCGGAAAGGTCAAATTAAAGACACCAAAGAGGAACAGAGGAAGAAAGGGGAAAAGATATTGCCTTGAAAATCTAAAAAATGAAGAATGCTTGAGAGAATTGAAAAACAAGGTGGAGGAGAAATTGCCAAATGGTGTGTGTGAGGATGTGGAAACTGAGTGGGGAAAAATGAAGACGACGATAAAAGACATAGCTGAGGAAACAATCCAAGTAAAAGTACATGGTAATACCAAAAAGAAAACTACAATATGGTGGACAGAAGAAGTCAGACAAGCAGTTGGACTGAAGATGAGGTGTTTCCGAAAGTGGATGAAAACGAGACAAATAGAAGACAGACAACTATATGTAGATGCTAGAAATTCAGCAGAACAGATTAACAGAGAGGCTAAGAGAGAAGCATGGGAACGTGTTGGGGAGCAACTGGAGGAAGAATTCGGTGGAGTCAAAAAGCTCCTATATAGCATGGCCATAAATTATAGAAAAGGAGAGAATTCAATGACAGGAGCCTTGAAAAGTGCAGATGGGGAAGAGCTTCTTACTGAGCCGGAACATATTTGTCAAAGATGGATGCAATATTTTGAAGGGTTATTAAATGTGGAGGATTTTATAAGGGAGAATGATGAAAACCTAGTGCATGAGGAGGTGGTAAACAATGGAAATTATGGGGAAATGGATGAGATTACGAGAGAGGAAGTAATTAATGCAATTAAGAAAATTAAAAATGGAAAGGCAACGGGTGAAGATGGAATCCCAAGTGAAATATTTAAAGCACTGGATGATGTGGGAGTGACATGGCTAAGGAGAATTTTCAACATAGCGTGGGAGGAGGGGAGGATCCCAGATGACTGGAGGAGAGCTATAGTGTGCCCAATATATAAGAAGGGAGATAAAACAAGATGTGAAAACTATAGAGGTATATCTCTGCTTTCACACGCTGGAAAAATTTATGAAAGAGTGCTGGAACAGAGACTCAGAGGACTGGTAGAGGAAAAAATTGGGAAGTGGCAACATGGCTTTAGGCCTGGAAAAGGAACAGTAGATCTAATATTTGCAATGAAACTACTTCTGGAAAAAGACTGGGAATGGAATAAGGATAAATATGCTGTATTCATTGATATGGAGAAAGCTTTTGACAGGGTACCTAGGAAGAAACTGTGGGAAGCATTGGGACATGAAGAGTATGGAATACCTGGTAAACTAAAAGGGGCAATAAAAAGCATATTACATGAGACAATGAGTAAAGTTAGAGGAAGAGATATGGAGAGCGAATGGTTCGAAGTGAGAACAGGTGTGAGGCAGGGTGGTGTCATATCGCCGCTGCTCTTTATTATATATATGGACAGATGTATGAAAGAAATATGCGATGACGACAATGAAATCACATTTGCTTATGCAGATGATATAGCAGTTATCACTGACAATGAACAACAACTACAGAATGCAATGAACAGATGGGAAAATACGCTGAGAACAAGGGAAATGAAAATAAATGTATACAAAACTGAAGTTATGTATGTTGGTAGAAGAAATGTGGAAGTGGACGTGGAGGTGGGGAGTGAGAGATTAAAGCAGGTAACCAACTTTAAGTATCTTGGAGTTTGTTTTGAAAAAGAAAATAGACAGGACATAGAACTAAACAATAGAATATGTAAATACAATTCAAATATAAGCATGCTATATCCACTACTGAAAGACAAAAATATCCCCAGAAAATGTAAAACAACAATATACAACACCATATTAAGACCTATACTGACTTATGGATCAGAAGCTTGGACATTGACAAGCAGAACAAGATCAAAGATACAGGCTGCAGAGATGAGGGTGCTGAGAATGATTAAAGGAGTGACTAGGAGAGACAGGTTGAAGAATGATGATATAAGAAGAGAGCTGGGAGTTGTATCAATTTTGGAGATGGTGGAGAGAAGCAAGCTAAGATGGTATGGACATGTGCAAAGAATGAACGAGAACCAGTTACCGAGAAAATATCTGGAATATAGACCTCAAGGAAGAAGACCTGTGGGAAGACCAAGGAAGAGATGGGTTGAAGGAGTTGGGGAAGCACTGGCGGCAAGGGGAAGTAGCCTGACTGAAATTGAGAGAGAAGAGACCTTTGCGAACCGACAAGAATGGAGGAAAATCGTTCATCGGGACTCAGTGGCTGACAGGCACTAGCCTACCAGGCGTCTGGTGAGAAGTGAGATGAGAAGTCACAAGATTGGGAGGACAGCATAACGGAGGGACAGTCGCAGTATAATAAAGTATAACAATTTATCTATGAACAGATTTCCTCTACCACAAACAAAATGATATGTAGCCTTGGTCCGTAGGGGCGCCCCATATAGACCCTAAAGTATCAGCTGCATGCTACTTAGTAGCTTTTAACCCCACAATGACATATAGCTAATACCCCAGACGGGGTAAATAAAGAAGTTAATAGATATATAAAAAACAAGAAAATAGATAAATAATAAGAAAAGATGGATGAAATAAATAGATAGATAAAAAATAAAATAAGATAAAATAAACAAACAACAGACAAACGATCAAGCAAACTAATAAACAAACAAACAAACAAACACGTAAATAAATGAATAAATTAGTAGATAAATATATAAACAAACAAATAAATAGTTAAGTAGATAAGTGATAAAATCAGACACTCAATAAAAAATAGATGGCAAACTGATAGATAGATCGATAAAGAAATGAACAAATAAAATAAGAAAGTGATACATGAATAAATAAACAAACACACGAAAAAGCAAGGAAATAAACAAATATATAAGTAAATTCATTAGCAAAGAGTACGTCAACATGGCACATGTGTCAGGAGATGCTAGATGGGCGAATCAAACTCGAACTTGGTAACTCCCAATTCCCATATCCAGGAGAGGGCGGCTCATTTGAATCCCTTTATACTAAGTGCAAACAGTATTGCTTGTGAGGAAGGTCACGAGTGTACATTTGTCTCAGCACACCCCCATTTACTGGCTGCTTGTTATTGTCGCAAAGTAGCATGCAGTTGATACTTTAGGGTCTATATGGGGCGCCCCTACGGACCAGAGTCACACATCATTTTGTCTATGATAGAGGAAAACTCTTCATAGAGAAATGATGACACTTTTATACTACGACTGTCCCTCCGTTATGATGTTCCCCAACCCCTTGTTGCTGTCCTGTACCATTTCTCTGAGTATTCATTTTCTGTTGTGGGGGAATTCCCTGTGGTGGGGGAAAAGAATACTGCCACCAAGTATTTCCACTTGGATCGTAAGAGGCGAGAAGAAAGGGACGGGGAGTGGGACTAGGCATCCTTCTCCTTATAGCCCCACAGGGGACATTCCTAAACGAAAAAGTAAAGGCATAAGAGGGTCTGGGAGTTTTCCGACCAGCACCCTGAGGTTTGGGTCTTTCAATGTGCGTGGATGTGGTACGGATGAGAGTAAAAGGGAAGATATAGGTAGTATGTTTGTGAGAAGAAAGATGGATGTGTTGGCTTTGAGTGAAACTAAGTTGAAAGGGAAGGGTGACTGTAAGTTTGGGAGTGCAAGTGGGAGGTTATCAGGAGTGAAGAGAGGGCGAGGGAGGGAAGGGGTGGCTATTCTAGTAAGTGAAGAGATAGGTAAACGTGTAATGGAGTGGAAGGAGGTTTCCTCAAGGATGATGTGGATGAAGGTGAAACTGGGAAAGGAGATGTAGGTCTTTGTAAGTGCATATGGGCCTGGCAGTGAGAAGAGTGTAGAAGAAAGGGAGGCCTTTTGGATAGATCTAAATGAGTGCATAGAGAATTTAGGGAGAAATGTCAATGTAATAGTACTGGGAGACCTTAATGCTAGGGTAGGAAAGGAGCCAATTGATGGAGTGGTTGGGAAATGTGGAGTTCCAGGAAAGAATCGTAGTGGAGAGTTGATGGTGGAAATGTGTCTAGAAAGAGAGTTGATAGTAGCAAATACAGTATTTCATAAGAAAGTCAAGCATAAGTACACATGGAGAGGGTGGTGGGTGGAAGGGTGGTAGATAGAGCGTTGATGGATTATGTAGTGGTAAATAGGACTATGATAAGAAGAGTTAAGGATGTACATGTGCTAAGGGGAGAGGGTGGGGGAACATCAAATCATTTTTTGGTGGAAGGTAAGTTGAGAGTGGAGGATAGATGGAGGAAAAGGAAAGGGACAAAAGGTAGGGAGGTGCTTAGAATGAACCTTTTAAATGAAAAGGAAAAGGAGAAGGAGTACAAAAAGAAGCTGAAGGAGGAGTGGGAGGGAGTGAAGGATAGAGTAGAGCTAGGTGTGGAGGAGGAATGGGGATGGTTCAAGGAGGGAGTCACAAAGTATGCAAGGATGGTGTGTGTGGAACAAGAAGGACAGGAGGAAATAGAAGGAAGGGTAGTGAATGGTGGGATGAGGAAACAAAGAAGGTTGTAGAAGAGAAGAAGCGAGCTTTCACAAATTGGCTACAAAATAGGACGAGTGAGTCATATGAGAGGTACAAAGAAAAGAGAAGTAAAGCAAAAGGTAAAGGAGGCAAAGAGGAGAGCAGATGTGAAGTGGGGTAAGAGTATGACAGAAAATTTTGAAAGTAATAAAAAGATGTTTTGGAAAGAAATTAAGAGAGGAAAAGGCGAATCAAGTAGAGAAGAAAAGGTAAAAGGTGCAGATGGAGAGATGATAATGGAAGAGAAGGCAGTAAGGGGAAGATGGGCAGAATATTTTAGGGAGAGAGAGAAGGAGTTTGAATGTGTTTGAGATGAGGTGTCTGAGAAGTATGATGGGGGCTACTAGTCTAGATAGGGTGAGAAATGAGGAGGTGAGTAGAAGAACGGGGGTGGAAAGGGAGTTGGGAGATAGGGTTGATGAAAGAGTATTTGGATGGTTTGGACATATGGAAAGAATGAGTGAAGAAAGACTAGTAAATGAGGTATGGAAGGCAGATGTGGAGGGAGTGAACATAAGGGGACGTCCTAGGACGAGGTGGATGCATGGGGTGAAGGGGGCTTTGGGGAAGAGGGGAATGTCTGTTGAGGAAGGACGGGAGAGGATAGAAGACAGGGGTGAATGGAGAGTGGTTGTATATGGATGATGTTGTGATTGAATGAGGTGGAATGGGCGGGGGGATGGAGGGTGAGGTAGTATGTGTGAGCAAAATTTGACGCAGCCCGAAGGGATTTCTCCCCGTCTTCTCCTTTTATGCATGGGGGGACGGAGAGGGGGGTCACCGATTTATTGAAGCGGCCTTGCTGTGGATGTGCTGTGTCTTGCAACACTGCTTCTGACCCAGGGCAGTGGACAAGGTGCAGGGATGACCCGTCATCAAGGAGGTGCTAAGATAAGAGGGAGGGTGGAGGGGTGTGTAGTGTATTCAGGGATGGAATGGGTGGGAATGATTTTATCCCTTTTCCTTTTTGGCTACCTCCCTTGTAAGGGGGGGAAAAGCCTTGGTATATGTATATATAATATATATATATATTTATTATATATATTGTATATATCATATATATATTATATACATATATGAATACAAATATATATACATATATATAAATATATATATATATATATATATATATATATATATATATATATATATATATATATCCGAGAATTGACATCTTGACGTGGTGGATAGGCTTAAGAATCTTAATGATTACAAAAACTATGTCGATAGAGAGGAAATTTCTGCAGGGTCACCCATATCGAACAGGTTTTGTAAGAAAGATTAGACAAAGAGCAACTCAAACACACAGTCGCAGGACCCACTGCTATCTGGTTCGTCCCTGATGGCAAACAGGGAAATTCCTCATAGATATATGGGGTACCGTCATAATGACGGCGTGGACCACTGGGCACCCTATATATAGGGCTTCATTGAATATAATGAATAAGGTGACACTAGAGAAATATATCACCAGAAACCAGTTGGCACGGAGGTGAGATTACTGCCAACCCCTCTTCATAGCAAATATGAATATCACAAAAAAAAAAAAAAAAAAAAACACCGGGCGTTCCTGTTGGATCATCGTCTCCCAAAGGTCCAACCGCATTGCCTCGTGTGCTTACGGGCAGTGTGTCACCGAATGTGAGTAAGCACTGTCCAAGCAGATCCAAGTCTTGGACATTAAACAACATGAAGAAAATGAAGATCTACACAACGTAAGAAGTCTCTGAGAAGACTACAGACTGGAGAGTATAATGGAAGAACTAGACAACATCAAGTGGGATATCGTAGGACTGAGCGAAGTCCAAAGAGCGGAAGAAAAGCTGAAACAATTACATGATGGTCACCACCTGTTCTACTATAGAGGTAAGGACAAAGAAAGATCTAGTGGAGTAGGATTCTTGATAAACTGAGAAGTAGTTGGTAACGTAGTCAAATTCAGTAGTTTGTCAGACAGGGTAGCTTGGATTGTGATTAGGCTGTGCAAAAGATACACTCTAAAAATAGTTCAGGTTTATGCACCAACTTCACAGAGTTCAGACGATGAAATTGAGTCCTTCTATGATGATCTAAGTCAGGTAATGGATCAAGAAAAAAGTAAGTACACGATAGTAATAGGCGACTTTAATGCTAAAGTGGGTAAGAAGATGGGAAATGAGACGTGCATTAGTAAGTTTGGAGGAGGTGAAAGAAATGGCAGAGGCGAGATATTAGTAAATTTTGCAGAGAACTACAGCATGAGGATAATGAACACTTTCTTTCAAAAGCGTGTAGGTCATAAATGGACGTGGAGAAGTCCAAATGGAACAACAAAGAACGAAATAGTCTTCATATTAGGAGATGAGAGCAAAAGCGTTAGCAATGTTACGGTGATAAATAAAGTCAACATAGGTAGTAACCATAGAATGGTAGGATGCACAGCTAAATTTAATTTCAGAGCCGAGAGAAATAAACTAGTTTTAAGAAAGAAAATAAGCCTCGCAAAGGTTAAGGATAATAATAAGAAATTTCAGTTAGAAATTAGAAATAGCTTCGAACCTATAAGAACTAACGAGGACAGCGTGGAAGATATTGATATGAATTTAGTGAATATCATTAGACAATCGGCAGAGAACGTAGGAAGTACAAAAAACATTAGTGAGAACAAATACTCCAAAGCTACAAATGACCTAATTAAAAGAAGAAGGACCATGCAGATTAAAAGCAGGAGAAACGAAATAGAAAGAGTGGAACTAAACAAGCTTATCAACAAAAGGCGGAGATTAGAGAAAAGAAAGAAAAACGTGTATGAAATAGAGGAAACTGTTCGGAAAGGTAAAAGTATTAAAATGACCGAACGCAGACATGCTTTAGGAAGACAGCAAATGATATGTTTGAAAGATAGAAATGGAGAAATAATTAAATGTAGAGACAAAATGGTAAAACGAGTAGAAGAATTTTACCAAGAACTTTACTCGTCGAAGACCGTAGTTGAGTTAGTAAATTCATGTGTTGACGTTAGTAGTGTACCAGAGATTACAAAGCAAGAAGTAGAATTTGCTCTAAAAACTATGATACGAGATAAAGCACCTGGGGAAGATGGCATATCAATAGATCTATTGAAAGACGCAGGGAAATTAGTTCATATTAAATTAGCTGAGTTGTACACCCAGTGCTTACGTCAAGAAAGAGTCCCTGATGCGTGGTGCAATGCTATAGTGATGTTGCTTCGTAAAAAAGGAGACCAGAAGGACCTTGTTAACCGAGAGAACAGGCAGGGTATAGGAGCGGATATTCTACTCCAGACCATTTGCAGGCGATTAATCAACTTATCGAGAAAACGACAGAATACAATATACCTCTGTGTTCAGCTTTTGTAGATTACGAGAAGGTCTTTGACTCGATAGAACAAATAGCAATACTAAACTCGCTACGCAAACAGGGTACAAACGAACAGATCGTAAGATTTTTAGAAAAGATTTATGCGAAAGGTACCGCTATAATTCGACTACATATAGAAACAGAAAAGATGAATATCAAGAAAGGAGTACGACAAGGCGATACAATTTCACTCAAGTTATTTACATCTTGTTTGGAAGATATTTTCAGAAGGTTGAGTTGGGAAAAGAAAAGTTTGAAGATTAATGGCGAATATTCAAATCACCTAAGATTTGCAGACATTATTCTTATTTCAGAAAGAGCAGAAGACTTGCAAGATATGCTGAGCGATCTAAACAAAGAAAGTATCAAAGTAGGTTTAAAAATGAATAAGAATAAAACCAAAGTAATGTTCAACACGAAAGTTCAAAGTAAAGATATTGTAATTGATGGTGAGAGTCTTGAGGAAGTTGAAGAGCATAATTATTTAGGCCAGATGGTGAAGGTGACGAAAGATCATGATAATGAGATAAAAAGACGCATTACAATTAGTTGGAAAATGTTTGGTAAGTATAATAAAATCCTGAGAGGCTCTCTACCTTTATGTTTGAAACGTAAAGTTTACAATCGATGCATTCTACCAGCAATAAACTACGGATGTGAGACTTGGAAGCTGACGAGGACGATGGAAGCAAAGCTAAGGACTGCACAGAGGAGATGGGAATAACACTGAGAGACCGAAAGAGAACAAGTTGGGTGAGAGAGCAGACTAGAGTGAAAGATATTATGGAGGCAGTAAAAGAGAGGAAGTGGAATTGGCAGGTAAGTTGGTGCGAACGACTGATGAGCGATGGAGCAAGTGTGTAACTGAGTAGACGCCGCGAGATGGGAAGCGTGGAAGAGGGAGACCAGACAGAAGGTGGAGAGACGAGATCGAGAGATTTGCAGTAGTGACGTGGCAGAGGATGGCACGGTCGTGTTGTTCATGGAATGCTATGAAGGAGGCCTTTGTTCAGCAGTGGACTCAGGCTGGCTGATTCTATTTTATTTGATTATATATATATACATATATATCATATATATATATATACATGTATATATATATACATATGTATATATATATATATATATATATATATATATAATATGTGCCCGTATATATATATGTATATATATATATATATATATATATATATATGTAATATGTGCCCGTATATAAATGTATATATATATATATATATATATATATATACATGTATATATATATATATATATATATATATATATAGTTATGTATGCGAATAAATAACAAAAACACGTGATTCACAAAATGTGTAATACAACCATTTGGAAAATAAAATGAAAGGTGACCGAACGTTTTCGTCTATTCAAGACATTTTCAAAGGTACAGAATAAGGAAACAGTGACAATATATATACAAAAGAAGCACACTAGGGGGGAATTAGGACAGGTCTATTGTGACCTCCCTATCCGAGAGTTGACACCTTGACGTGGTGGACAGGCTTAAGAATCTTTATGATTACAAAAGCTATGTCGATAGAGAGGAAATCTCTGCAGGGTCACCCATATCGAACAGGTTTTGTAGGAAGGATCAGACAAAGAGCAGCTCAAACACACAGTTGCAGGACCCACTGCTAACTGACACGTCCCTGTTGGCAAACAGGGAAATTCCTCATAGATATATGGGGTACCGTCATAATGACGGCGTGGACCATTGGGCACCCTATAGTAATAGGGCTTCACCGAATATAATGAATAAGGTGACACTAGAGAAATATCTCACCAGAAACCAGTTGGCAAGGAGGTGAGATTACTGCCAACCCCCCCTTCATAGCCAACATGAATATGAATAGCACAATCAAAAGAAAACCGGGCGTTCCTGTTGGATCATCGTCACCTAAAGGTCCAACCGCATTGCCTCGTGTGCTTACGGGCAGTGTGCCACCGAATGTGAGTAAGCACTGTCCAAGCAGATCCAAGTCTTGGACATTAAAGAACATGAAGAAAATGAAGATCTATACTTACAACGTAAGAAGTCATCAGAAGACCACAGACTGGAGAGTTTAATGGAAGAACTAGACAACATCAAATGGGACATCGTAGGACTGAGCGAAGTCCGAAGAACGGAAGAAAAGCTGGTACAATTACAAGATGGTCACTGCCTGTTCTACTATAGAGGTAAGGACAAAGAAAGATCTAGTGGAGTAGGATTCTTGATCAACCGAGAGGTTGCGGGTAACGTAATCAAATTCAGTAGTTTATCGGACAGGGTAGCTTGGATTGTGATTAGGCTTTGTAAAAGGTACACTCTAAAAATAGTTCAGGTCTATGCACCAACTTCACAGAGTTCAGACGAGGAAATTGAGTCCTACTATGATGATTTAAGTCAAGTAATGGACCAAGAAAAAAGTAAGTACACTTTGGTGATAGGAGACTTTAATCCTAAAGTAGGGAAGAAGATGGGAGATGAGACGTGCATTGGGAAGTTTGGAGTAGGTGAAAGAAATGACAGAGGTGAGATGTTAGTCAATTTTGCAGAGAACTACAATATGGGGATAATGAACACTTTCTTTCAAAAGCGTGTAGGTCGTAAATGGACGTGGAGAAGTCCAAATGGAACAACAAAAAACGAAATAGACTTCATATTAGGAGATGAGAGCAAAAGCGTTAGCAATGTTACGGTGATAAATAAAGTCAACATAGGGAGTGACCATAGAATGGTAGGATGCACAGCTAAATTCAACTTCAAAGCCGAGAGAAATAAACTAGTTTTAAAAAGGAAAATAAGCCTTGTAAAGGTTAAGGACAATAAAAAGATATTTCAATTAGAAATTAAAAATAGATTCGAATCTCTAAGAACTAACGAGGACAGCGTGGAAGATATCAATGTGAATTTAGTGAATATCATTAAGGAATCAGCAGAGAAAGTAGGAAGTACAAAAAACATTAGAGAAAACAAATACTCCAAAGCTACAAATGACCTAATTAAAAGAAGAAGGAACATGCAGATTAAAAGCAGTAGAGACGAAATAGAAAGAGTAGAACTAAACAAGCTTATCAACAAAAGACAGAGATTAGAGAAAAGAAAGAGAAACATGGACGAAATAGAAGAAACTATTCGGAAAGGTAAAAGTATTAAAATGACCGAGCGTAAACAGGCTTTAGGAAGACAGCAAATGATATGTTTGAAAGATAGAAATGGAGAAATAATTAAATGTAGAGACAAAATGGTAAAAGGAGTAGAAGAATTTTACCAAGAGCTTTACTCTTCGAAGGCTGTAGTTGAGTCAGTAAATTCATGTGTAGACGTTAGTAGTGTACCAGACATTACAAAGGAAGAAGTAGAATTTGCTCTAAAAACTATGAAAAGAGGAAAAGCACCTGGGGAAGATGGTATATCAATAGATCTATTGAAAGACGCTGGTAAATTAGTTCATATTAAATTAGCTGAGTTGTACACCCAGTGCTTACGTCAAGAAAGCGTTCCGGATGCGTGGTGCAATGCTATAGTGATGTTGCTTCATAAAAAAGGAGACCAGAAGGACCTTAGTAACTATCGACCGATTAGCTTGCTATCAAACGTATATAAAGTATTCTCCAAGATCCTCACACATAGACTGAGTCAAGTTTTAGATGGAAACCAACCGAGAGAACAGGCAGGCTTTAGAAGCGGATATTCAACTCTAGACCATTTGCAGGCGATAAACCAACTAATCGAGAAAACGACAGAATATAATATACCTCTGTGTTTAGCTTTTGTAGATTACGAGAAGGTCTTTGATTCAGTAGAACAAATAGCAATACTAAACTCGCTACGCAAACAAGGTACAAACGAACAGATCGTAAGAGTTTTAGAAAATATTTATTCGAAAGGTACCGCTATAGTTCAACTACATAAAGGCACAGAAAAGATTAAAATCGAGAAAGGAGTACGGCAAGGCGATACAATTTCACCCAAACTATTTACAGCTTGTTTAGAAGATATTTTCAGGAGGTTGAGTTGGGAAAAGAAAGGCTTGAAGATTAATGGCGAATATTTGAACCACCTAAGATTTGCAGATGACATCATTCTTATTTCAGAAAGAGCAGAAGACTTGCAAGATATGCTGAGCGATCTAAACAAAGAAAGTATCAAAGTAGGTTTAAAATTGAATAAGAATAAAACCAAAGTAATGTTCAACACGAAAGTTCAAAGTAAAGAGATTGTAATTGATGATGAGAGTCTTGAGGAAGTTGAAGAGTATAATTATTTAGGCCAGATGGTGAAGGTGACGAAAGATCATGATAATGAGATAAAAAGACGCATTACAATTGGTTGGAAAATGTTTGGTAAGTATAGTAAAATCCTGAGAGGCTCTCTACCTTTATGTTTGAAACGTAAAGTTTACAACCAATGCATTCTACCAGCAATAATCTACGGATGTGAGACTTGGAAGCTGACGAGGGCGATGGAAATAAAGCTAAGGACTGCACAGAGGAGAATGGAGAGATCAATAATGGGAATAACACTGAGAGACCGAAAGAGAGCAAGTTGGGTGAGAGAGCAGACTAGAGTGAAAGATATTGTGGAAGCAGTAAAAGAGAGGAAGTGGAATTGGGCAGATAAGTTGGTGCGAACGACTGATGAGCGATGGAGCAAGTGTGTTACTGAATGGACGCCGCGAGATAGGAAGCGTGGAAGAGGGAGACCAGACAGAAGGTGGAGAGACGAGATCGAGAGATTTGCGGGAGTGACGTGGCAGAGGGTAGCACGGTCGTGTGAATCATGGAATGCTATGAAGGAGGCCTTTGTTCAGCAGTGGACTCAGGATGGCTGATTTGATTTGATTTGATTTGATATTGTGACCTCACTCTCTTAGTACTGCCGGACGTTTGAGCCGGCTACTGTCAACAATTTTGTATGTTAAAAAGTTATCTAATTGATACATTCCCATACTCATATTCATGTTGTTCTCAAATGAAGCTTTTATATAACATGATTCTATGATATTCCTCGCCTTAATGTCCTTACTTAAGACAATTTTCTTTGTGTTATCCCAATCAATGCAATGATTAAATTCCCTTAAATGT
>NC_134784.1:35614637-35657137 GCF_046742065.1 Oratosquilla oratoria
TATAGCTATGTTTTTTTATTTTCTTTCCATGTCCTCTTGTGTTTCTTTTGTCCCAGTTAAGTAAGTTCTCACTATCGAGTACCTCTGTGCCTTTCATGATTCTGTAGATGGTCAATAGGTCACCTCTCTCTCTTCTTTGCTCCAGTGTCGGTAACTCCAGTTTAGCCAATCTCTCTTCGTATGATAGGTTTGCAAGTGCAGGTGCCATTTTTGTAGCTGCTCTTTGGATTCTTTCTATTTTCTTTATATTCTTTTTGGTACTGGGGGACCACAATGTCGCTGCATACTCTAATCTAGGCCTTATCAATGTAACCAATATTTTTTTCATCATGTCTTCGTCCAAGTATGTAAACGCCACTTTTATTGATCTTAGCAAGTTGTAAGTCTCCCCGACAATTTTGTTAATCTGTATATCATAGGACAAGTCGTTCGTGATAATTACTCCCAAATCTTTTTCGGATCCTACTTTCTTTACTTCTTTGGTTCCAATTGTATATTTTCCTGATATTCTGTTTTTGCTTTTTCCAAACTCCATTATGCTACACTTCTTAGTATTAAAGTCCACTTCCCATTTCTGACTCCAGTTCCATACCCTATTTAGGTCTTCTTGCAGTGCTTCACAGTCCTCATCAGTTTCTATTTTCCTTAGCAGTTTGGCGTCATCGGCAAAGAAGCTCATGTAGCAGTTCACGTCCTCATCCATGTCATTCATATAGATAGCAAACATTATTGGTGCCAGCACAGATCCTTGCGGTACTCCACTGATCACCTCTTTCCAGTCTGAATATTTTTCTCTGAGCACTACTCTCATCTTTCTACCAGTCAGAAAGTCCTCTATCCATTTTAGTAGGTTTCCCTGTATTCCTCCTATGTGTTCCAGCTTTTTTAGTAGTTTTCTGTGTGGTACTTTGTCAAAGGCTTTTTGCAAGTCTAGGAATGCACAATCAGCCCATCCATTTCTTTCTTGCACTATGTCTATTAGTCTTGAGTAAAAGCATATTAAGTTTGTGGAGCATGATCTTCCTTGTCTGAATCCGAATTGTCTTGGGTTTAATATGTCATTGTCTTCCAGATGTTTTACCCATCTATTCTTGATTATTTTCTCACAAATTTTGGCAATGGTGCTTGTTAGTGATACTGGCCTATAGTTGGTGGGTTCTTCTTTGTTTCCTCCTTTGTGTATTGGTACAATGTTAGCGTTTTTCCAGTCCTCGGGTATCTTTCCTTCTTTGAGTGAGCTGTTTATTAAGATGTGTATTTTGTCTGTTAGTTCTTCTTTGCACTCCTTTAGAATCCAATTTGCAATACCGTCCGGGCCATGTGATTTTCTGACATCCAGCCTTGATAAATGTTCTGATATTTCCTTTAGTGATGCTGTAAACTCATTCATGAGGGGAGATTTCTTGTTTTTGTCTATGTCACAATTCGGTATTTTCTCTCTGGTGAAAACAGATTTAAAGTGATTGTTCATGACTTCGGCCATCTCTAAATCTTCTGTGTATTCTATGTTTCCTTGGCATAGTTTTCATCATTTCCTGTTTGTTTTTAAGTTTACCATTCACATACCGATAGAATAGTTTGGGTTGCTCTTTGCATTTGTCTATAATATCCTTCTCATGGTTCCTTTTCTCCTCTCTTCTCACATTAACATACTCATTTCTAAAGTTAACATAAATTTGCCATTTGCTTTGTTTTTTGTCTTTTCTCCACTTTTTCCAAGCTTTGTCCCTTCTGTCTTTTGCCTCACTGCATCTTTTGTTGAACCAACATTTAATGTACTCTCTCTCTCGCTTTTGTCTTGGTACATGCCTGTTTACCCCTTCATTGTAGTTTTCCATCAATATATTCCATTTCTCTTCCACTGCTGTTTCTTCCCTGTAAAATATTTCCCAGTTTGCATTCCGGAAGAATGTCTTTAGTTTTGTAAAGTCTGTTTTGTTGTACCTCAGTCTTCCTTTCCTATGCTTTTCGTTCCTCTCTATGTCTATTTCTTCCTTTAGTATAGTTTCGATGAGTACATGGTCACTCTTTCCAATTGGTGTCTCATACTGGACTTTATGCACTATTTCAGGCTCTGTTGTAAATATTAGATCTAGTTTCGATGGCTCTTCATTATTTCTGTACCTTGTGTTTTCATGGACCCATTGGGTCATTGTGTACTCCATGGTCATATCTAGCAGTACATTGCCCCACGAGTCATCTCCTCCTTGCACTGTCAAGCTGTCCCAACAAATTTCTTTGCAATTGAAGTCCCCCATAACTACCAGATTACCCTTACCCATTAGTATCTCATTGAGTGATTTTCTTGTGTCATCTAGCATTTTTTTATGTTCAATTTCTTTCCAAGCGCTTGTTTTTGGAGGCACATAAGTCACCACAAACTTTCTACTTTTCATATTCTTGCCTTCGACTTTTATCATGATCAATTCAGCATTACCTTTGCCCTCTGCAATTTTTGTCACCTTTAGGTCTTTCTTGGCCAAGAACATGATTCCCCCTCCCTGTTTCTTGTCCCTGTTTTTTATCCAGTAGTTGTATAAACCTTGTCCGATAACAGTGGATGGTATTTCACCTCTTAGTTTAGTCTCTACAATTCCCATTATGTCTGGTTTTGCTTCTAACAGATAATCATTGAGTTCGTTCAGTCCCGAAATTAGTCCGTCAATGTTGGTATAGGCCACTTTTAATTTTCTTCCTTCTCCCTGGTTTCTTCTTCCCTTGTTTTGTTCGTTTTGAAGCGCCATTGTCTTAATCTCAAGTCTATTACTCTCCACTGGAATTCTTTGCATTCTGTCTCCGATCTTTTCAAGTTTTTTTTCCTTTGCTTCTTCTCTTAGCGCCCTTTCTTTTTCTAATTCCTCAGTACTCATTTCTCTTTTTATCCATATCTTATTGTATTTTTCACTCTTTGCCAAGTTACCTACTTTTTCAAATATGTCTTCTACTACCACTTGTGACCTTAGTTTTATCTTTAGAGGTCGATTCCTATCCTTAGTATAGCGACCAATTCTGTAAGTCTCTTCTAAGTCTGTGCCTGAATCACTATCTCCCCCCTGAATTTCATTAAGGATTTCTACTGCTGTCTCTTTTTCTTCTTTTTCTCTCATGTACCTCGCCAATCCTTGTTTTTCTTTAAGCCCATAAACCACAATACATTTCTTCCTATCTACTGTGTCCCTGACCCAATTTGCTTTTTCGTTAATCACTTGAATGATTGTGTCTTTTGCATTATCTTGCATTTGCTGCTTGACTATTTCTTTGAAAGCAATTTCTTTATTTTCAATATTTTCTTTCCACTTCTTAATTTCCTGGATACTGTCCCCACCTAAGTTTTCTTCGATCTTTTGTGTCAATTCTTGGAATTTGTTGTTCACTTCCTGCTTTAGATTTTCGCTATTATTATCATTAGTTTTCTTCTTTTCATTATCATTCTTCAGTTCATTTATGTCTCTTTTCATTTCTTTAATTTCGTTTGTAAGATCCAAGTTAGCTTTTTTCAGGTCAGAAATTTCATGGTTAGTCTTAGATAAACAATCAATTAAACCAATGACCTCTTTTCTTAAGTCCATGATTTCATTTTCCCACCGAGTCCTATTTTTGCTCATCTCTCTCTCTATCTCTAATAATCTACTTAAGTTCTTTCTTTCGTACTTACCAAACCCTAAGAAATCGTTGTCATAACACGTGGTGTATGTGTGTGTGTGTTTGTGTGTGTGTGCGTGTGAGTGTATAAGGGAGAGAGAGAAACTGAGATAGTAACACAGAGATTAACCATGCGAATGTATGGACATTTAGATAGACGTGTGCCTTGACATGGATGTTTTCTTATTTGTGTTATTACATAGATTTCATCACGGTCCCCTGACTCATTACATGTTTTCTTTTGGCAGAAAACGCGCTTCTTTGGGCCTTCCTTGTTTTCTTCATGTGCTCAACAATGGGTAAGTAATTCACGACGATATCCACAGCAGGCGCGAGGGTGATCGTGACTGTAGGACGTTTAGGATACGGGCTTTTTGCCCTCGGACGTTTCGGACATCGGCCACCAACGTAGAACTATTCGGGCACCGAATATAGGACATTTCGGACATGATCTACAACTTCCTTTTTTTCTATGTTTTATTGACATTTTAACATGAATACAAGCACCGGCTTTGCCGTCCTGGTTACACCAAGGGTGTTTCCCCTGCAGGGCGCTCGCTTTGCTCTCACTCCCTCCGAACTGCTAACACACGAGGAGTGAATAAAAAGTTGTGAGCCTCCACGAAGTGTTATCCTCCAGAACAAAACTGAATTTTATTTCTCAACCTAATCACCGTTGAACAACGCTCTCCAAGTGCCTGGATCCCCCTCAAATAGAAATCTGAAGGTTGATCCTCTTGATCCTCAAGGAACCCATCCACGGCCCCCATAACCTCATCATCGTTCTTAACCCTTAACAAGTAAAGTGGGGTCAGACAGACCCCATACTTTTTTGTTTTTTAATTTTAATATACTAATATATTACATACAGATATGTACTCACATATACCTTCTTGATCAGTGGAGTAGTTTAATGGGGTGATAGGGTCATTCCTGAATCTTGCTCTATATAAGCTTTATAGAGCTTTTGAGCCCGTCTGACCCCACTTTACCTGAGGTGTGAGTACCGTGGGGTCAGTCAGACCCCACTTTACCTGAGGTGTGAGTAGCGTGGGGTTTGTCAGACCCCACTTTACCTGAGGTTTGTTCATGTCATATAAATGTTTTATCATTTATACTTATGGGTAAATAATAATTTCTTCTTTTTTATCAACAGAAAAACATACATCCGAGTTTGATTTTTTATTTTTTATTTTTTTTTTTTTTTTTATTTATTCCATTTTCCCTCTTTTGATTACATTAATTTTTATCACAATGTTTAATTTCTGTTCTGGTAATGTGAGTTTCTTTTCATATCATGGTCACACTATACTCATATTATCATAAAGCATGACATTCCGCCACATTTTATTTGATTGATTTATCCTTCCCTCTTTTGTTCAAATTTAATTTGTATCACATATTTTGTATCTCATATGAATGCTTAATATTTTCTATTCTATTAATATGTTTCTTCTCACAACAAGATCACACTATTCTCATATCATCATAAAATGTGACATCTCGCCACATTTTAGGGCACCTCAGTCACTCTGTTCCCACACATACAGCTGTAATTTATTTCATCCTTCCCCTCTTTTAGTTCAAATTTAATTTGTATTACATATTTTGTATCACATATAAATGTTTGATATTTTCTGTTCTGTTGATAATGTTTCTTCTCACACTATTCTCATATCATCATAAGATGTGACATCTCGCCACATTTTAGGACACCTCAGCCACTCTATTCCCACACATGCATCTGGTTCTCATCTATCCCCCTTGTACAAGATCTTTTGAAAAATTATGGGCTCACATATGTAGGCACACTGAGGGACAAGAAGCCACAAGTACCAGCTCTGATGACAGACAAGACGGTCATCAGAAAAGGGTGCACGGCTTTCCTCTTTGACATAACCATGGCGCTTGTGTCACATTTACCTGACAAGAAGAAGAAAAAATTTGTGCAGATGATCTCCTCAATGCACCAACAACCTGTTATGGATGACTGTGGGAAGCCAGAAATCATCTTGTATTATAACAACACAAAAGGAGGGGTTGACACGTTTGATCAAATGTGTGCCCGATATACGTGCAGCCGAATAACCAAACGGTGGCCTTGTGCATAATGTACGGACTGGTCAACGCCGCCGGTGTCAACTCCTATATCACCTGCAATGAAATGAAGAAACGTGATGGACAGGCGGAACTTTCATCACGCCGGAAGTATCTGATTGAGCTGGCAGAAGAGGTGATACGGCCATGGGCAGAGGAGAGGATGAACTTCAAGGGGATGCACAAAAGTACTTTGATGACCATCAGAACGGTCTTTGGCTTGAACATGCCCCATCAGCAAGCGGATACCTCTTCTATGAGAAAGCGATGTGCCTTGTGTGACCGGAAGTCTGACAGGAAGACCAAGAACTACTGCCTACACTGCAAAAGACCAGTGTGTCAGGACCATTCAACCCCCATCTGCGATGACTGCAATTAGATTCTTCAGTATCACAAATTCCACTTTCAGTATATCCAAAAAAAATGTTCTTCATTATCACTAGCATTATGTATGAATTGCTCGACTCATGTCCTCTCAAGAAAACTCAAAACCCTCTGAGACCACAAACTTCCGTCAACGAAGGATGGGGTTTTGCTGAGTCAGGGTAGGAGTGCTTAGAGCCATAAAAACTTATAAATAATAAAATTAGATACCATTAAAACTTATAGATTGTTTGCTGGACCTAGTATCAACCTTCCCTGAAACTTTCATTAAAACCAGTCCATAATTTTTGCGTAAAATTGGTCAAAGTCAAATTAATCACCTCGTTTTTTTTCAGATTTCATGGTTTATGAAACACATTTATTATTCATTTGTTGTAGCTCTGCTTTTCCTTAAAGATAGTTGGGACATTGGTCTCTACAAAATGATGATGACCAACCGCTTCATGTTTCATGTTTTCAGTCAAGCACCCTCTGAAGTTAACAATATCTTATTTTTCATAATTGTTTTTGTAACTTTCATTAAAATATATGTCTAACAATTATAGTCACTTTTAAGCATGTAAATGGAAGAATATAAGTTGAAGTACATATGTTTTGATTTCTATGTCAATAAATGCAGTAAAAGTATTTTATTTTTATTTTTTGTGTTTGGGGTCTGTCAGACCCCGCTTTACCTGAATCGTTTGTCAAAAAGACCTTTACCTGTTAAGGGTTAAAGAGGCGACCAGCCAGGTACTTCTTCAGGTTAGGAAATAGGTAGAAGTCGGACGGGGCAAGATTGGCCATTGTCAACAGCGAGGTGTGGGCCAGTGCATTGTCCTGGTGGAAGATCACACCACTGGAGAGTATCCCAGGCCGTTTCTCCTTGATATTCTGCCGTAGTTTGGTTAGGAGGTTGGCGTAATACACCCCGATGATGGCGTGGCCCTTGGAGAGGTATTCGATGAACAGGATTCCCTTCGGGTCACAAAAGACAGAAGCCATGACCTTACCGGCCGAGGTCGTCACTTTGGCTCTCTTGGGGGTTGGAGAGTTGCTGTGCTCCCATTGCTTCGACTGTTTTTTTGTCTCTGGGAGGAAGTGGTGGACCCATGTCTCGTCCATGGTCACGAATCTTGCAAGAAAGCTCTCCTGGTCCTGGTCCATCAACGTCAAGTTGTCCCGGGACAAAGTCGCACGAGTCCGCATCTGGTCATGCGTCAGAAGACGAAGGACCCATTGGGCAGAGACCTTCGCTATATCAAGCTCATTACGCAGAATATGGTTTGTGCGCTCCTGAGATATCCCCGCCCGAGCAGCAATGGCACGCGTGAGATTCGCCAGGTTAGGGGTCTTTCTGACCTCGGACTTTCGTCTACGCTTGAATTCCGCCACCCAACGTTTGACCGTGGCAGATTAAGGAGCATCCTCTCCACTTTCGAGGACAATAGTTACTCCTACAAATTGGTAGTTCGTGGTTATATTATTCTTAGGTTTCTAGATTAAAATTTAATCCAATATGCCACACGAATCTTCGTTTCTGCATCTTGTTGGTTCTTTGAAGCATTGAATCGTTACATCACTCCTTTGTTCAACAAAATATTGCGCAAGGATTCTTCACCTCAGACTCTTGCACTTCATCCCACGTTACCTTTCCAAAATTAGTCTTCCAAGTTATAATCTCGATATCTAATAGGAATTTCAAATTAATTTGGTTGAGTTTCTCATTAGTTATTTGGTCTATCTTTCACCCCAAACTCTTGTTTTTGTAATTCTTATATTCCTAATATCCACAACTCCTTCTATTTTGACTACCTTCCACGTGACGCTTATTTTCACTACCATGATCACTCACTCGTTTGTTAGTATCTACACCCCCTCGCCTACTTCAGAATCAATATTTCATTTAAAAGTTCGGAAATAGATATTATATCTGATTCATTCATATTAAGTGTATTATGTTTCTAATGCTGTTTACATGACTACTTTTATATAAGCGTAACATAATTCTCATATTTTTCATTTTCAGAAACCGAGGCTCAAACCAGTACACCCGACCTACCTCCCACTACTACACCCGACCTACCTCCCACTACTACACCAGACCTACCTCCCACTACTACACCAGACCTACCTCCCACTACTACACCCGACCTACCTCCCACTACTACACCAGACCTACCTCCCACTACTACACCAGACCTACCTCCCACTACTACACCAGACCTACCTCCCACTACTACACCCGACCTACCTCCCACTACTACACCAGACCTACCTCCCACTACTACACCCGACCTACCTCCCACTACTACACCCGACCTACCTCCCACTACTACACCAGACCTACCTCCCACTACTACACCAGACATACCTCCCACTACTACACCAGACCTACCTCCCACTACTACACCCGACCTACCCCCTACTACTACACCAGACCTACCTCCCACTACCACACCCGACCTACCTCCCACTACTACACCCGACCTACCCCCTACTACTACACCAGACCTACCTCCCACTACTACACCAGACCTACCTCCCACTACTACACCAGACCTACCTCCCACTACTACACCCGACCTACCTCCCACTACTACACCCGACCTACCTCCCACTACTACACCCGACCTACCTCCCACTACTACACCAGACCTACCTCCCACTACTACACCAGACCTACCTCCCACTACTACACCCGACCTACCTCCCACTACTACACCCGACCTACCTCCCACTACTACACCCGACCTACCTCCCACTACTACACCCGACCTACCTCCCACTACTACACCAGACCTACCTCCCACTACTACACCAGACCTTCCTCCCACTACTACACCAGACCTACCTCCCACTACTACACCAGACCTACCTCCCACTACTACACCCGACCTACCTCCCACTACTACACCCGACCTACCTCCCACTACTACACCAGACCTACCTCCCACTACTACACCAGACCTTCCTCCCACTACTACACCAGACCTACCTCCCACTACTACACCAGACCTACCTCCCACTACTACACCAGACCTACCTCCCACTACTACACCCGACCTACCTCCCACTACTACACCAGACCTACCTCCCACTACTACACCCGATCTACCTCCCACTACTACACCCGATCTACCTCCCACTACTACACCAGACCTACCTCCCACTACTACACCAGACCTACCTCCCACTACCACACCTGACCTACCTCCCACTACTACACCCGACCTACCTCCCACTACTACACCCGACCTACCTCCTACTACTACACCCGACCTTCCTCCCACTACTACACCCGACCTTCCTCCCACTACTACACCAGACCTTCCTCCCACTACTACACCAGACCTACCTCCCACTACTACACCAGACCTACCTCCCACTACTACACCCGACCTACCTCCCACTACTACACCCGACCTACCTCCCACTACTACACCAGACCTATCTCCCACTACTACACCCGATCTACCTCCCACTACTTCACCCAACCTACCTCCTACTACTACACCAGACCTACCTCCAACTACTACACCAGACCTACCTCCCACTACTACACAAGACCTTCCTCCCAGTACTACACCAGACCTCCCTCCTACTACTACACCAGACCTACCTCCCACTACAACACCCGACCTACCTCCCACTACTACACCCAACCTACCTCCCACTACAACACCCGACCTACCTCCCACTACTACACCCAACCTACCTCCCACTACTACACCCGACCTACCTCCCACTACTACTCCCGACCTACCTCCCACTACTACTCCCGACCTACCTCTTCCTACTACACCCGACCCACCTCCCACTACTACTCCCGACCTACTTTATAGTACTACAACCGACCTGCCTCCCAGTATTAATTTTACCTTCCCTTCCACGTTCACTTTTACCGTTCCCACTACTTTTACCCCCATTTCTCCACGGTATGATTATGGTAAGCATTGGCTGGCATTTTCTTGTTCCGGATCTGTGTGTTGTTTATATAATGTGATAAAGATTTTTTTCCTGCTCTGTTTGAAATATATAGTAGCTTATTTTCCTACAGAAACTTATTTTGTACCTGCGCTATGCCTTAATTATCTGGGTACTTTAGGTTACTGCTATGTTATGGGCGACCCTTACATTTACACCTTCGACGGAGCCTTCTACCAGTGGCATCGTAAGTGCACCTACAGCCTCATGCAAATTGGAACGGCGATGCAGCCAGATTTAGGGATCTTCATGGAGTTCGCGCCCTGTGGAGACAGATTCTTCTCCAGCGTGTCCTGCCCCGGTCCGATCGAAATCCGCTGGGGAGACAATGTGGTTCGCGTGCCGGATATCCAGACACCGTACAGGGTGAGTCCACCTATGACTTTTGTCGGAAGACGGAAAGATAATGTTGCTTGCACAAGAGCCCCTCAAATACGAGTGTTCATCACCACGTTAAGTCCTTTTGCTGCTCCTTGCGGATGCATTATGGAAATAAAAAAATTAGGTGTGGGTTGAGGCATTTGTAAACTGTAAGTACAGTAGGTCCCGAAGCACGACAGAATTCTTCACCTGTTAAGCGCCCACCTCTGGCATACATGACCAAGTGATCCACCCTTACATATTACAGAGGTAATATGTCATGATTCTCCCAGAGACAGCGAAAGCCAGTCTTGGCTGATGACAAGGTGGCCTTGACCACAGCAGTCGGATTTTGTTCCGTTGGTGACTATGAGCTGGCCTGGCGTGGATCACTTCACCGTGGTGACAATAAAAACTAGTGCCGACGGAGTCAGTAACGTGTTTGAAAAGTTTGCAGCAAAGTTTACGGAATTGGCATGCGCATTTCGGTTCTTAGATATGAGTTTTACTGTTCATTACAAGAAATTTCTGGCAATCCGTTTCTCCTCCCTAGGCTAATTCATACATGTATCCACCCTCTCCTTTGAAACATGTGCTGGTTAGAATGTCTGTCTTCTACTCTCGGCAAACTCAATCCCGTTAAACATTTCTTTTCAAATACAGTGGACTATGGTAATGCGTTACTCATAATGTTCTTTGACAGCTGCGCGTGAATTCTGAGATGATCTCAGTTGATGAAACACCAGGACGCATCGCTCCAGGCATCGCTGCACTACCCGAAGGAGGATCGTGTGTGGCCATTATATTCGGACCATACATCATTGTAAGTTGGTTGTGTATATCATTATACTCGCATTCACACACACGCACGCACACACATGCACACACACACACACACACACACACACACACACACACACACACACACACACACACACACACACACACACACACACACACACACACACACACACACACACACACACACACACACAAACACACACACACACACACACACACACACACACACACACACACACACACACACACACGCGCGCGCGCGCGCGCACACACACACTTTCTCTCTCGGTGGCGCGGTTGGTAGTCTCCGACTGTCACTACGGCGGTCCGGGTTCGAATCTTACCCAGGGCTGAAATAATTTCAGTATCGCTGCGCTTCGAGTCGTTACTCCAACTCTCGTGGGCTGGGAGTTGGGCGGGTGTGTGCGTGTAAGGTCACAGCATTACCCATAGATCGGTCATATGAGCTCTGAGCTCTCTTCCGGGAGGGAAATAGCTGTCGATCACGAGTCCAACACGTGATCCAAGGACCAAGGTGAATACCAAGGCGAATACATACACACATAACACACACACACACACACACACACACACACACACACACACACACACACACACACACACACACACACACACACACACACACACACACACACACACACACACACACACACACACACACACACACACACACACACACACACACACACACACACACACACACACACACACACACACACACACACACACACACACACACACACACACACACACACACGACTATTTAAAAGAGTGAAAGGAAATATGGTAAAAAAAAAATGGGGACTTGTATCCACAAAATTATTAATAGCTACACACAAAATCAAAACATACATCAACAAACGAATATCCAGACACTTCCTACTGGCTCAAGGAAGTCTGGAGCCCCGCTGTGGTTGGCAAGAGGCTTTGGGCTAGAAGCTTTGAGCAATTATCTGTCATGTAGATTACATAAGTGTCTGCATATAAATTTTCTTGTGACTCGAGGCATCTATCTCGAGATGGCAACTTCGTACTCATGAAAGCATTGCATGACCTTAGGTTCTCGTCTGCCGGTCGATGGTCTCAATCCAAGTCCCGAGATCACTCTCAAACACTGTGACCGGACTCTGCGGCAACTTCGATAACTCTGAAGATAACGACTTCATCTCTCGAGACGGGACCGTTTACCCAGTGAATTTCAACCCTGATCCTGAGTTCCCCACATCCTGGGAGGTGAGTAGCATCATTCAATTTAACGTCTCGAAACTCCCCCCCTTATCAGGAGGCTAGGATGGTGCGCCTTACAGATGAATATGTAGAGTGGAATTGAATGAGTCATGCCCTTGACCCAACTCGCTAGCGGCAGGGTTCGAATTGCCGTTACTTCGGCCTCCGCCGCAAGTAGCGACGCTCTAACTCGCTCGGTCAGCGAATATCCTGCTGAGCAGCATATGTTGAGGAAAAACAGGAAAAGAATAATTGTTTGGGTTAAGAGTGAACATAAATGTATTGTAGACATAGCATGCTTTTCCGTTGAGAAAAAAAATACTTCGTCTCTCTCCTCTTTTTCTCCTTCGTCTTCGTTTTCTTTTTCATTTTCTTGTTCTTCTCCATATTGTTCACCTTCTTTTTAATTTTTTCATCTTGTTGCTGTTGTTGTTGTTGTTATTGTTGTTGTTGTTGTTGTTGTTCTTCTTCTTCTTCTTCTTCTTCTTCTTCTTCTTCTTCTTCTTCTTCTTCCTCTTCTTCTTCTTCTTCTTCTTCTTCTTCTTTCTTCTTCTTCTTCTTCTTTCTTCTTCTTCTTCTTTCTTCTTCTTCTTCTTCTTCTTCTTCTTCTTCTTCTTCTTCTTCTTCTTCTTCTTTCTTCTTCTTCTTCTTTCTTCTTCTTCTTCTTCTTCTTCTTCTTCTTCTTTTCCTTCTTCTTCTTCTTCTTCTTCTTCATTTTTTCATCTTCTTGTTCTTCTTCATCTTCACCCTCTTCATTTTCTTTATAATTTTCTTTTTCTTCTTCTTCTTCCTCTTCTTTTTCACATTCTTCTTATTCTTCATTTTCTTCATCTTCTTTTTCATCGTTCTTGTTCTTCTTCATCTTCACTTTCTTCATCTTCTTGTTGTTGTTGTAGTTGTTTTTGCTTTTGTTGTTGTTATTGTTGTTGTTGTTGTTGTTCTTCTTCTTCTTCTTCTTGTTCTTCTTCTTCTTCTTCTTCTTCTTCTTCTTCTTCTTCTTCTTCTTCTTCTTCTTCTTCCTCATCTTCCTCTTCATCTTCTTCATCTTCTTCATCTTCTTCATCTTCTTCATCTTCTTCATATTCTTCATATTCTTCATCTTCTTCATCTTCTTCATCTTCTTTTTCATCTTCTTCCTCTTCTTCATCTTCTTCATCTTCTTCATCATCTTTTTCATCTTCTTGGTTTTCATCTTCATCTGTTTTGGTTTTCATTTTCATCTTTTTTTTTTCTGAATACATTGCATTACTATCTAGACCGTCTGTTTAATTTGCCTAAATTATTGCACATCCAGTTAGTGCAAGTATTCCATCTAGTTTTTCAGGACCTCCGCTTGTTGAAATGATAATTTGTATAATATAAAAGAAAATATGTAGTAAATTCAGGGATGATTACAAATGTGAATTTGCTTTTCAGGTAGCGGCGTGTAATGACGATTCATTTAGCCAGGCGGATCTTGCAAGTCCTCGTGTAAGTATCATAGAATACATTTATAATAAATCATCGTATCTTGGACAAGTAAGATCAAACTGAGTCAGTTCACTTTGAAAACTACAGGGACAGATGTAAAGAATATTTATCAAGCCATGTAAGTGGTACGACATCTAGAGGTCTACTTCTCCGTTGAATGAAGAGGGCGAGGTATTGACTTGAGTACCATTAGATGATTAGAGGATAGATTATATCGGGAGCCATGCGTCTTCCGAAACCAGGCTAGCGGGTTTTGTGGGCTCGGAGGCCTAGAGAGCACTTGGGGGCCTGGTCAGGACAGAAGGATTGTGCCACAAGGGATAAGGGTCGTCAGTTGTGGAAATATCAGGGTACCAGGACATTTCAACTGGAAAGCATTGCGGCGATCCATTTCACATAGAGCACTGCAAAGGAAGACTACTGTGGTGATCCCGAACAATGAAATGGTTCCGCACTCCACGGCAGCTGAGAGAATATTCTAAGTGATATGTATTACAAATAGCAGTACAATGAGAGATGGCCTGCAGTGCAGAGGTTGCAACGTAGAACTGTCGGATCTCTATCTTTCTTCTTCTTCCCATTGGCAAATGTTTCGAAAAATAATTGCTGAGACGCAATATTGATTGCTTTTGCACGTTCTGTAGTTGTATTGTGATGGTTGTCTCAGTTGGGGTAGTTTCCACCGTTGTCTTGGGTATATAACGTGCGGATGTAACAAAATGTGTTCCATGGAGCAAGATAACGGCTTCTACAATGAAACACATTTCTCGCCCTTTGCAATCGCAGATCTCTAAAAGATCGACGGACCCCGACGAGAATAGATGCACTGGAAACTTGACTGCTCTCAGCGAAGTCGAAGAAGCCTGCGAACAGGAATTGTTAAATTTCAGTGAAAACCATCCATTTAGCACCGATATAATTTATGGTAAGTGCATACAGTACTATTTGTGCGGAAAGTCACTCAACCTTGCTCTTATTTTTCTTTTCTTTTTCCTTAAGCTTTGTTGTAAAGAAGGTGAATGGAGAGCGAACATGGAAGATAGGCTAAAATGTACCGTCCTCAAAATAAAGCGATCATCTGATTCATTGTCTACAAATGATTTCTTTTTGAGTATCCATTTCTAAAGCTTGCCATTTCCCTGAAATTTTACTTGGTATATCTGTAAGAATCATGGAAAATACTTTGTATGAATTTACTAAATAAGTCGGTTGTTACTAAAGTCCTTTCACTGGGGATATATTTGAACTAGTCTATGTTAAACTTCTTTTCTTACACTTTTCATAGGATCTATCAATACATCATCTTCCCCGTGTGTTTTTACTTGCTTCATAATTTTAGAGCAAATATTACCTCTTCATAAGCTTGTGATGTGCTACTAATAACTACAGATAAATTTACTGACTCGATTCTAATATTTAACGAATAAAATTCTACACTTCTATCAGTCTGTCTCTTCATTTGATAATTTTCACATTTCTTTCTCTCAAGTGTAATCAATTGCTGCCTCCCTAAAGCTAGTCTGCACTCGACCTGTTCAGTGCTCTTACCTTTCCGAACTGTTTCCTTCATATGATCCATATTTTTCTTTGTTTTTCGCCTCCCTTTGTTTTTACTGATAAACTTGTTCGTTTTAACTCTTTCTATTTTCTTTTTCTTAGTTCTAATCTGCATGGCCCTTCTTTACATTAAGTCACTTGTTACTTTTGAGTATTTGTTCTCACTTTCATGTTTACATTTTCTACTTTTTCTGCAGATTTTCTATTGCTACTTAATAAACTACAATTCGTACCCTCGATAGTGCCCTTATTATTTCATAACTTAATTTTTCAATGTTCAAGTGAAATTCCTGCTCTCCTTTCCCTTTACATTTGTTAAGACTCGTGTATTTTTCTCAGTTATCAAATTGAATTTATATGTGCAACCTTCCATTCTATGGTCACTACCTAGATTAACTACACTGATAACAGTAGCATTACGAAAACTATTGGTCTCATCTCCTTGTCTGTTTTGACCCTTGTTGTTTCTTTTGAACTCTGTATGTCCATTTACGACCTACACGCAAATGGAAGAAAGTGTTCATTATTCTCATATTGTAGTTCCCTGCAAAATCAACTAGTATCGAGCATGTGTCAAATCTCTAACCTACTCCAAACTTCCTAACGTATTGTTAACTTGTCATCTCCTTCTTCAATCTAGTATTAAAGTCAACAAATACCAAAGTGCATTTAGTATTTTCTTGGCCCATTATATCATATATATAATTATCTGACTCGTATTATCATAGATGGACCCAGTTTCATCGTTTGAGCTCTGTAGACTTGGTGCAAAGCCCCTGAATTGTTTGTAGTGTACCTTTTACATAGCCTAATCGAACTCAAGCTACCCTATCCAGCAGTCTCTCAGTCAATCAAGAATCCTATTTCTCTTCCAGTTCTTTCCTTCTCTTTACCTCTATAGAGGAAAAGGTGGTGACTGTCTTGTAGTTCCTCCCTTTTCACTTCTCCCTCCACTCAGTCCCACGGTATCCCAACTGATAATGTCCAGTTCCTTCATCAAACTCTCTAGCCTGTGGTCTTCTGATAAGTTGTTCATGTTGTAGGTGTACATCCTCCTTCTTTAAAAAAAAAAAACTTTGGGTCTGATGGTTACTTTGGTTGATTGCATCTGTAGAAGCAATAACTTTTCTTTTTTATTGTGACATGATGTCCTTGTAAACAAAAGGCAATCGTGAGAAACATTCAGATGCAAGCCTATAAACATCATCTTCCTTTCAACAGATTCCTGCATCATGGACTTGTGTTCTCTGACGGACAGTAGCTACATAAATGAATGGCTGGATGAGAGAAATGAGCTTCTGGAAAATGCGGAATCTATTCCAACCACCGATGGTAAGTTGCAGTCTTGCTTATGCCAGGGGCCAATCACTCTTTCTGCTGCAGGGACTTTGACATCCCTTGTCAAGTTGAATGGAATCAGACGTTGGGACACATCACATCATTCATAGCCACAAATAGAACTCACATATTTCAGATACGTACTTATATGTACTGGTTTTTATTTTCAATATATTATTTGAAATAATCATTGCAAAAATCACACACACACACACACACACACACACACACACACACACACACACACACACACACACACACACACACACACACACACACACACACACACACACACACGCACACACGCACACACATACACACACACACACACACACACACACACACGCACACACGCACACACATACACACACACACACACATACACACACACACACACACACACACACACACACACACACACACACACAAACACACACACACACACACACACACACACACACACACACACACACACACACACACACACACACACACACACACACACACACACACACACACACACACACACACACACACACACACACACGACTCGGTGGCGCGGTTGGTAGAGTCCCAGACTATCAGTGCGGCGGTACCGGATTCGAATCCTGCCCAGGGCTGAAATTTTTTCTCTCGTGGGCGGGGAGTGGGCGGGGAGTTGAGGGTGTGTGTGCGTGTAAGGTCACAGCATTACCCATAGATCGGTCATACGAGCTGTGAGCTCTCTTCCGGGAGGGAAATAGCTGTCGATCACGAGTCCAACACGTGATACAAAGACCAAGGTGAATCACACACACACACACACACACACACACACACACACACACACACACACACACACACACACACACACACACACACACACACACACACACACACACACTCAATGGCTCGGTGGTAGAGTTCCAAGTTGCCACTACGGCGGTCCGGATTCAAATCCCGCCCAGGGCTGAAATAATTTCAGTATCGCTGCACTGCGAGTCATTACTCCAACTCTAGTGGGCGGGGAGTTGGGTGGGTGGGTGTTGGGTCATATATGAGCTCTGAGCTTTCTTCCGGGAGGGAAATAACTGTCGATCACGAGTCCAACAAGTGATTCAAGACCATGGACACACACACACACACACACACACACACACACACACACACACACACACACACACACACACACACACACACACACACACACACACACACACACACACACACACACACACACACACACACACACACACACACACACACACACACACACATACACACACACGCACACTCACACAAATTAGGTAAATACTCATAAAAGATATCACAGGTAAGAGGGACTTGATTACAAAATAGGAGATTTTTGACAGAATAGGAATGAGAAGTAAGGAAGAAGCGAGCCAAAATTTCGAATCTGTCGCCAAGAAGGTCTAAAAAAAATGGGTAATTGCTGAACTAGTTGTTTTAGGCCACGAATACTGCATAAATTTGCAGAAAGGGAGCAATGAGCATAGAAACAACTCCTGGGGTAGTTATTCAAGAACCAGTCCGTATCAAGGATGTTTTCTGTCCCCTCAATAAAGTACGCGGAGCCTGAGAATACTTCATAATCGTTATGGGACAAGAAACAGAGGTGCCATGAATAGTGTGTTGTGTAATGAACAGAAAACATATCTATGGGAGAAGGTAGGACAGTTCTCTTTGTCATCAGTAGCCCGAACAGTTGCAAGTAAGGACGGCTAGTGACAAAGTACAGGAGAAAGTGGTGCGAAGATCTTTGGCACCTTTTGCCTCTGTATCTGTCCACCCCGGAGTGACGACCCTTGTGACAGTGGCTAGTAATCTCCTCCCCCAAACTAAAAGATAGAGAATAATGATTCATTAAAAAGACCTAGATAAGCTTGATAAATTTCAGCACCAGTAGCACCCCCAGTTCTTGATGAAATTTCTTGACAATTGCTGCCTTCCATATGTGCGGTTCTGTTTTTTCCTGAAAACTGTATTATTTTGATATAATTCAAGTCGTTTTACTTAAGAACCAGTACTAATATTTTCTTTATTTCAGTTATTGATGAGCTAATTGAAGCCTTAGGTAACTATAATTCTCAATCGACATGATATGTATGCTCTATAATATATTGGCTTGACATAAGAGGCAAAATTGCAAAACCTTTCTTTAGATTGAAGAAATGAATACCTCTAAGCTAAAAATAGTGTCATCAATACTATTGCAATTTTCCTCAGCAATCGCAGATAACTACACTTGAATTCTAACACTTGTTTTCTTTTTTCTTTTTATCAAAACAAAAACAACAGATCCACGTAAGTAAAATAGTTTACTGTTCTGTCTTACTAAATATAAAAGGGGTGTGTTTAGGAGAAAGTGACTGCTGAATATTCATCGCTCAGGTAGAGAGAGCTTTGAGTAAGATGAGTCTGAGTATAATAGGTGTGTAACACTTGAGAAAGCACAAGATGAAAAGCAAATGCATGTAAAAGGTGAGCCAGCTAAAGGAATGGTTGTGAAGTGGGCTGGAAGATACGAGGGTGTTAAGCTGGGGTGACCATTAAGATTGAGTCAGAGAAAGTGTTATGAAATGAGAAGGTACGAAGGTGTTAGGATGGAGCCTGCAGATAAAGGGGGAAATAAAGGAGAGAAATGTCTGCTTACTTGATACTTGCGAGTGATGCAAATCTGATATACTTTGGAGTTGTGTGCCTAGGCAGGAACTTGAAAGTGAATGTCGAGGATGTAGGCTATATACATAATGGAAGTGCCTCCACAAGAGACAACTCTCGATGGAGGAGGCGAAGAAGGGGACGACGCCCAATACAGAATTCATGGCTGGAGGGGCAAGTTGATCGAACCCGTCGAGAGTTGTTTGGAGTGGGAAGGATGACTGCATGGGAGCTTGGTCGGAGGAACCGTAGGGAATGGCGTTTGGGGTGTGAGTGAAGCAACGCCCTCCCTGGTGTATGCCGGATGATGCGTGGCAGGGGGACGGGAATGCTGATAGTGGGTGTAGATGGTATGCGCAATATTATTGGTAGGGGTTAGTACGAGATCCTCCCGCCGTAATTGATCTTCCCTTCTTTGTTTTTCAGCTGTGCCCGTGAAGGGTCCCGTTCGGGGGGTCCATGTCGTCGTACATCAAGAAGTTAACCTGTAATAAGTCACCACCTTGTCTACCTGGTTCCCGGAGGCCAAAGGTCACTGTCGGGTGGACTGATGCTGTCATCGATGTGCCAGTGCCAACACCTGGTTCATCTTATACAGCGATGATCTAATCTGGCCAAATAAAGTTACCATATATAGAAGGACCTTAGGTCATCCCGGCACTGACGTAGTACCAGGTGGTTCTAGGTTATGGCCCGAATGACCCAGTGAAAAGTGGCCTTTTGGCACCACCGAGAGGACCTTATTACAAAGAAAGACCATGGGAAAGTCAATCAGCTGACCCCTTGACCGACAGCAAAACGGCTTGGGAGAAAGAAAGAAGAGTTGAAGGATGAAACATATTTGGTTCAATGTGTATATCATTCCGTTGTTCACTATTGCATTTTGTACGCCGGGAAAACATCGTCATTTAGTCATCTGTCAATCCGGATCGACTGAGCACTGACTGATGAGGCTTTCCCTTGCGTGCCAATAAGTCAAAGCACTAGCGGTCATCTGTGTGAATGAAGGTTTACTGTAGCTTAAAAGTCTGTAAAATTACACAGGTTAAGTTGATACTGAGTTGCACACTACGTTTTGTGGGGGTGGGTTAGTCTAAGAAAAATTGTGAGCTTTATCAGCGAGTGTTTCCGTTATTTCAGTCGAACGGAAAACAGATGTTTTCGCTGACATACCGTATAAACAGTATCTCCCAACCATTATTATGGCCGCAGATCTCTTCTCAGAAAGATGTTTTTTCAGTTTTGTTACTGTATCCTTAGAATATCTGGTCATTTCGATCTATGGAGGTCACTACTCGCGAACCAAAGCAACAACTTGAGGCAAGAAAAGGAATTTGGGGCGAATCTCAACTGTTTTCAGACGACTCGAGAATTATGAAAAAATAACACACATCTCACTTTTCTTTCTCCTAACGATGACTGATACATAAGTATATTATTGGGGCTGAGAGCACTAAACATCTTTGAAACCATTTTTCCTAATGTCAATGCTAAAGTTGTACTTGAAATTCATTCATAATTCTGCAAGATCTGTAAGAAGTGGCATCTTAGAAAATAATCTAACATGGCATATCTAAACATCATCATACAGAAGCCGTGGGGATATTGAAAGGCGGATTTAGGTTTTCATAAGAAAAGCTATTTCTTCGACCTTATGGTTGAAACAAGGTCCACCTTTATTTTTCCTCATGGACTTTGAAAGTTGAAAAAATATGTTGAAAGTAAACTGAAATGAAAACGACATTTGAAGAACCATTTTTTGTGCTCCAGATGGGGGGGAAAACAAGAAAAGTTCAATTTTGGACATCAGTGACAAACTTCTATGGAAAAACATTGTAAAACGCCATTTCACCGATTTCATTGTTCTGATATTGTAGGAAATTTTGATGTAAAAAAATTATACAGCCATTGAGATACTAAAGGATGACTTTCTGTCTGGTGATTAATGTTGATAAGGTCTGCTCACCTTCGTTTGGATTCAGTAAACTTGTTTGATTATGATGTTTTTCATTACCATCCACAGTCTCGAATGATGATCAGTAAACAATTCTGGCTTATAACTCTGAATGAGCTTTCAAATGCCATAGTCCAATCTATGGGTAATGCTGTAACCTTACGTGGTTATCACACTGGGCTATTTTTCCTCCCACATCCTACCTCCAACCTTCATTTGAATGACTAGAACGTGACTTCACTTGCAGAAATCTAGACTTCTCTAGGGATATTTCAAGAGTATGTCTACTATTCGTATAGGTTTACAATATCTTAGGTCATCATTCAGCTTTACTATATATGACGGAAAGAGAATTTAATACTTGGAGATTTGAAAAACAAAATATTGTAACCGAAGTCGTTTTTACTCAAACGAACTCTCAGCTGTCGGCGCTGGTGATGCCCGTGGAAGCCTAATGTGATAACCCCTTTACACAGACACACATATACATACACCTGCTGGTACCGCGTTCGTCTGCTAATGCAACAGTCTGATTTTGGTCCCCGCCCAGGGCTGAGAAATATCACATTAGAGTAAGCCGGTACCCCGCACTGTTAGGCAAATGTATGTGTGTTTGTGTGTGTGTGTGTGTGTGTGTGTGTGTGTGTGTGTGTGTGTGTGTGTGTGTGTGTGTGTGTGTGTGTGTGTGTGTGTGTGTGTGTGTGTGTGTGTGTGTGTGTGTGTGTGTGTGTGTGTGTGTGTGTGTGTATTTACCTAGTTGTATTTTCCAGAAAAGGGAGCTACGCTCGTGGTGTCCCGTGGTGTGTGTGTGTGTGTGTGTGTGTGTGTGTGTGTGTGTGTGTGTGTGTGTGTGTGTGTGTGTATTTACCTAGTTGTATCTTACGGGAAAGGGAGCTACGCTCGTGGTGTCCCGTCTCTGTATCTCTTAAATTTGTGTATTGTTTTTGCACACACTATTATTTCGTCTAGTATGTTCCATACATCCACCACTCTGTGGGGAAACCTGTCCTTTTTCAGGCCCCTTCTATAACTGTCCTTTTTTATTTTCCTTCCATGTCCTCTTGTGTTTCTCTTATCTCAATTTAGTAAGTCTTCTCTATCAAGGAGTTCTATACACTCTCATAATTCTGTAGATGGTCAACAAGTCACCTCTTTCTCTTCTTTGTTCCAGAGTTTTGACAATCTGTTTTCATATGACAATTTTGATAGTGTTGGAGCCATCTTCATAGTTGCTCTTTGGATTTCAGTAGCTTACCTTGTATCCCTCCTATGGTTTCCAGTTTTCTTAGTAGTTTTTTGTGGGACTTTATCAAAAGCTTTTTGTAGATCTAGGAAAGCACAATCAGCCCAAATTGTTCCTCTCCTGTATTATATCTAGTAGTCTTGAGTAAAAACAGATCAAATTTGTGGTATATGATATTCCCTTTCTAAATTCGAATTGTCTCGGATTTGGCATATTGCTCTCCTCCAGATATTTTATCCATCTACTTTTTTTTTTTTATAACGTTTTTACAAATTTTGGCTACCGTGCTTGTAAGGGAAACCGGTCTCTAATTTGTTAGGTCTTCCTTATTTGCTCCTTTATAAATCGGTACGATATCAGCATTTTTCCAGTCTTCTGGTATTTTTCCTTCGTTGAGTGAGCAACTTATTATGTTATATATTTTGTTTATTAGTTTTTCTTTACATTATTTTAATATCCAGTTTGCTATTCCATCTGGGCCGTGCAATTTCCTGATATCAAGGTTCATTATTTAGTCCATTATTTCCTTCCGTGCTGCTATTATTTCCTCATGGGGGGAGGGGGGTCCACTTCTCTTCTTACGTCCCGATGTTGTATATTTTCTCTAGTGAAAACCGACTTGGAGTGTTTGCTCATGACTTCAGCCATTTCTATATCTTCTGTGTATTCCATATTCACTTGACGTAGTTTCATTATTTACTTTTGTTTTTAGTTTACCATTTACATATCTATAGAATATTTTTGGCTGATCCTTACATTTGTCTATTGTGCCTTTTTCATAGTTTCTTTTTTTCTGTGTATTTTTACATATTCATTCCTTTGATTAATATATATTTGCCACTTTCTATTGTCTTCCTTTTCCCCATCTTTTCCAAACTTTATCTCTTCTATCTTTTGCTTTGCTGCACCTTCTGTTAAACCAACACAATATACACTTTTCCTATTTTTGCTATGGAACATATTCATCCACTCCTTCTTTATAGATTTTCATCAGAATCGTTCATTTTTTTCCACTTGTGTTTCTTCACCGTAGAATTTTTCCCAGCTTGCTTTAAGAAAAAAATTCCTAGGCTTCTCAAAGTCCGTTTTACTATAAATCAGTCTTCCTTTTCCGTGTGTGAGGGCGAACGAGGAACTATGCCCTTAAAAATATTAACAGTTCGGGTGCTACTAGATTTGCTGGGGTTTGAATCAAACACGGAAAAAGAATTAAGGGATTTAAAAGAGTTATGAATATATATCAAACCATCAAAAGTGTACAATGGAATGCTGTTGAAAGAAACACCTGATACGAGGTGCTCAGCACTTTGAACCTCCGTATCGTAACGACGGAGTAGCAATGTTCGGGTGCGTATGAACGAACCGTTCCGGCCCACTCGGGATGCGGTTTTCCTGAGAACAGCAAAGACGAGAAGACTTGACGTCGAGTAGCCTGCAACTGGAGTAATTAAGACTTGTGATTGGTGTGTCAGTGGTAGTCTTCGGAGGACGTCTTCTGATCAAGTTCTAATTCACCGTTGAGGGAGGAGAGGTATATATACCTCCAAAACTGCTGACGTGGCCTCTCCGCGCAGGCGCAGTCTTCTCGGGCTTCGAAGCTCGAGGCGGGCTCGCTCGTTGAATTGGTGCGCAAACAAGCCGATTCGCCGCGCCGAGGTGGGGAGCCGAACGACTATCAGTGCAGCCACGATGAATTGAGTTGTAGCCGGGGGAAGGGGGATGGGCCCTTACACTGTGTTTCTCATTTCTCTCTATATATATTTTCTCCTTTAGTTCTAACCCAAGTAGTATGTGGTGACTCTTCGCAAATGGTGTCTTGTAATCAATTTTGTCCATAATTTCAGGTTCTGACGCAAATAAAGATCTAGTCTCGAAGTTTGCTCCTTATTTTTAAACATAGTGTTTTATTTTACCCATTGTGCCATTGTATGTTCTACAATCATGTCGAGTAATACATTTCCCCATTGATCATCTCCATCTTTCACTGTCATCTCTTCTCAATATATTTATTTGCAGTTAAATTCTCCCGTAACTATCGCGTTACTCCTTCAGCGTCTCGTTTAATGAAAGACTCGTATCATCTAACATTTTGGAATAATTTCTCTCTCCAAGACCCCGTTTTGGGGGGCACATACATCACTGCAAACGTTCTGCTTTTCATGTCACTATTTTCCACTCTTATTGTGATCATCTCCACCCTGTTCTCTGTATATGTAGCTTTTGTCACATTTAAGTTTTTCTTTACCAGAAACATGACTCGTTCACCCTGTTTTTCCTCTCTATTTCTAAGTCAGTGATTATATAATTCATATCCAACACTGTTTAGTACCAGTGGACCCCTCAATTTTGTCTCCACAATTTCCATTATGTCTGTTTTTTCTTTGACGGGTAATCAATTAGTTCGTTTAATCCTGAGATTAATTCGTCTATATTGGCATAAGCTAGTTTTAACTTTCTATTCCCTCCATCTCGTTCTCTGAACCTTTCGTTTTTTATACAACTTTTTCAGTCTCATGTCTAACATTCTCCAATAGAGCTGCGTTTTCTCGGCCTCCGTTATTTTCTCGTTTTTTGTTTTTCTTGACTTCTTAATGTCTTATCTCTTTCTCTTTGTTCATCATTCATGTCTCTTTTTATCCATATACTTTTGTAGTGTTCACTTTTTACTCATTTTTCTGTTTTTGCTTAAATCTCTTCTGCTGTCATTTGTGATCTTAAATTGGTTTTTAGGGGTCAACTTTTTCCCTCTGCATATGTACCCATTCTGTGCAATTCCTCTATTTCCTTTTCTATTTCTTGTTCTTTATCTTGTACTAATTTTAGAACTTTTCTTGCCAATTCTTTCTCTTCCTGATCTCTCAGGGACCAATTTAGGTTATGTTTTTCCTGTAGACCATAAACTACTATACACTTTTTTGTCTACTGTATCCCTTATTAGGTTTTCTTTTTCTTTAATTACCTTAATGACTGCAACTTTGGCATACTCCTGCATTTATTGATGAACTATTTCTTTCAAAATTACCTTATCTTTTTCTTGGTCTTTCTTCCATTCATTCCTGAGTTGTTGTAAATCATCCTCTCCTATATTTTTTCCAGTTTTTACGGTCATTGCTTTTATCTGTTCATTTACCTCTTTCTTTATGGTCTCACTATTAGTGTTATAATTATTTTTCAACCTCTCATTTTCACATTTTAACTCGGCCAGTTATTTTTTAGTGCACCTACCTCTTCTTTTCTTTCAGTATTTACTTATGCGACACTGTTGAGACGTTCCACTTTTAACGTGTTTCTCGGGTGCTCATTTTTTACGTGTTGTTAGTCTGGAGGTGTGTGTGTGTGTGTGTGTGTGTGTGTGTGTGTGTGTGTGTGTGTGTGTGTGTGTGTGTGTGTGTGTGTGTGTGTGTGTGTGTGTGTGTGTGTGCGCGCGTTTGTGTGTGTGTATTTGTATGTGTGTGTTTTACACGTATGTGTGCAAGGTCACAGGTTTACTAGTAGATTGGGCCATATATAATTGCTGACCTTTCATCCGGGAGGGTAATACCACAGTGAATCACACCATTCACTTGCTCGAGGGGGAGAGTAAATGTTTGTATTATCTCTGATAAATGTTCACGTTGGAAGCGAGGTGTAAGTCAAGACCTCATGCGTGAGAAGTCAAGAAGCTAACCATGACTAAACCATGAGTTTATTGTTATTCATTCCGAACTGAATACAAGAGAAACACGAAATGGGACAATCATGGTATGCCAGGCACTGGAATCCCCGGCCAGCGTTGCTCATCGTAGTGCAGCATAGCAAGTCGCTTAGCTGAAGTTAGATCATATGGTGCAATACCGTATGCAATTTTCCATGTGCAGAAAATAATGTACGTCTATCTTGTCATAGTGTCAAGGTGGATGCAATTGTGCCAAAGGAGGTTGTAAAGACTTCAGTGAGATAAAGGATCATCATCACCATTTGGGGCATACGCTAGCGAACGCGTTACTTCATTCACACCCCAGCGGCGCCAGTCCCTACGTTCTTTCCGAGCAAGCTCCCATGCAGTCACCCTTTCTACTCCAAACAACTCTCGATAGGTTCGAATGACTTGCCCCAGTCATGAATTCTGTGGGGTCCCCTTCGTCTCCTCCATCGAGGGTTGTCTCTTGTGGAGACAGGAACCCTGTGAGTGGGATCAACATCAAGGAAACGCTCCACATGCCTATGGAGGACCCTTCATGAATTATGCTGGTAAAGGCCACAAAGACGAATTGAAAATTATTTCTATACAAATAAATAAATAAACAAATAAATAAATAAATAAATATATAAATGAATAATAAATAAATATATAAATAAATAAAATAAATAAATTAAATGAATAAATAGAAAAAAAATAATAACAATAGAAACAAAATAATAATGATAACAATGGTAATAATTATAACTATAATAATAACAATAATAATAACAATAATAATAATAATAATAATAATAATAATAATAATAATAATAATAATAATAATAATAATAATAATAATAATAATAATAATAATAATAATAATAATAGTAATAATAGTAATAATAATAATAATAATAATAATAATAATAATAATAATAATAATAATAATAATAATAATAATAATAATAATAATAATAATAATAATAATAATAATAATAATAATGATAATAATAATAATAATAATGATGATGATGATGATGATGATGATGATGATGATGATGATGATGATGATGATGATGATGATGATGATAATAATAACAATAATAATGATAATAATAATGATAATAATAATAATGATAGTAATAATGATAATAATAATAATAATAATAATAATGATAATAATAATTATAATAATGATAGTAGTAATAACAATGATAATAATGATAATAGTAATAATGATAATAGTAATAACAATAATAATAATAATAATAATAATTATAATAATGATAGTAATAACAAAAATAATGATAATAATGATAGTAGTAATAACAATAATAATAATGATAATAGTAATAACAATAATAGTAATAATAACAATAATAATAATAATAATAATAATAATAATAATAATAATAATAATAATAATAATAATAATAACAATAATGATAATGATAATAATAATAATAATAATAATAATAATAATAATAATAATAATAATAATAATAATAATAATAATAATAATAATAATAATAATAATAATAATAATAATAATAATAATAATAATAATAGTAATAATAATAATAATAATAATAATAATAATAATAATAATAATAATAATAATAATAATAATAATAATAATAATAGTAATAATAATAATAATAATAATAATAATAATAATAATAATAATAATAATAATACATACATACATACATACATACATACATATACCAAGGCTTTTTCCCCTTACAAGGGAGGTAGCCAAAAAGGGAAAGGCATAAAATCATTTCCACCCTTCCATCCCTGAATACACTCAACACCCCTCCACCCTCCCTCTTATCTGAGCACCTCCTGGATGACGGGTCATCCCTGCACCTTGTCCACTGCCCTGGGTCAGAAGCAGTGTCGCAAGACACAGCACATCCACAGCAAGGCCGCTTCATTAAATCGGCGACCCCCCCTCTCCGTCCCCCCATTGCATAAAAGGAGAGGACGGGGAGAAATCCCTTCGGGCTGCGTCAAATTTTGCTCGCACATACTACCTCACCCCCCATCCCCCCGCCCATTCCACCTCATGCAATCACAACATCATCCATATACAACCATTCTCCATTCACCCCTGTCTTCTGTCCTCTCCCGTCCTTCCTCAACAGACATTCCCCTCTTCCCCAAAGCCCCCTTCATCCCATCCATCCACCTCATCCTAGGACGTCCCCTCATGTTCACTCCCTCCACATCTGCCTTCCATACCTCTTTTACTAGTCTTTCTTCACTCATTCTTTCCATGTGTCCAAACCATCCTAATATTCTTTCATCAACCCTATCTCCCAGCTCCTTTTCCACCCCTGTTCTCCTCCTCACCTCCTCATTTCTCACTCTGTCTAGCCTAGTAACCCCCATCATACTTCTCAGACACCTCATCTCAAACGCATTCAAACTCCTTCTCTCTTCTTCTCTTATGTTCCATGTTTCTGCCCCATACAGTGCTGTTGGCACAATCACTCCTTCATACAGTCTCCTCTTAGCATCCATTCCCACATGTCTATTCCTCATTACACTCTTTAATCCACCAGGGCATTTACTCGCTTCTCTCAATCTACATTCTACCTCCACCTTCACTCCACCTTTTCCTGCCACATTTGCACCCAAGTATCTAAAACTATCCACTTCCTCCAGTCGCTCTCCCTTAATAGTAATAATAATAATGATAATGATAATGATAATAATAATAACAATAATAATAATAATAACAACAACAACAACAATGCAACGCGGGAATAGATAAATGTGCGCCAACAATGATCTTGGGAGTATCACAAAAAAGGTTTAAGAATGCGAGATAGACAAAAAAGAATAATAACAAGAATGAAAAACGAGGGGCGGATGAGAAAGGAGACACAAACACCAGAAACTGATCATTAACTAGACGAGAGGGAACAATGGAATTTTAAATTAAGCTGAAACAGAGGAGAATCCAAACTAAGTAGATGAGATAAAAGTAGCATAACACTAAATTTAATTTCACTCGGGGATAGTATGTAAGAAAGAAAAAAACTGAAATAATAATGATTTTTTTTAAATGAACAAACGGAAGAAGAATCATACAATGGAAGATGGGATGATCACTTAAGCAAAAGAGGACAGTTATTTGATAATCTTGATTATGGATATATATGCTGTTATCAAACATTAGAATGGAATTTCATTATATTGATAATATATGATAGAAAAGGTTATTGGAAATATTATACTCCCCACATCGGAATGCGGAGTGGTGTTGTGGTTACGGCACAAAGAAAGATAATTTATAAAGAATGGAGAGCGCGAGGGACAGTCATAGAAAATATCTGTAGCCAAGCGGCGAAACGTATAATTGATATAATTATTCGATTTTACGTCACAAACTCCGCACTATCAGTAGGCTAGGACAGTGCCCTTTACAGAGGACTCTGTAGCGTGGAATTTAATGAACCATGCCCTTGGTCCAACTCACCTGTGGTAGGGTTCGACCCGCCATTATTTCGACCTACGCCGCAAGTAGCGATGCCTTAACCCACTCGGACAGCGAGCTTCTAAACGTTTAACTTGAGATTAGATAAAGTAAGATTGACCGCACTACAGGAGAGAACGGAAAGAGTTGATGTGGCAACTTCCTTCAAAACAATGAAAGGAGTAGAAAAACGAACAGGATCATTTATCATAGAATGAAAGATCACCAGGAACATGTCTATGATATATATATATATATATATATATATATTTTTGTTTACAAATTCTAAATAACTATTAAAGGGGTTTCCATGATAATTTACATGACAGTAGTGTACACTATAGCTGGTTTGTTTACAAATTCTATAGTCTGTGGCTTTCGTAGTTCTCATATTAATTAACATACTTGTTTTTCAGATGAACCGCGATAACAGTTCTGTAATAAGAATTTACAGTTTTATTCAATAATTAATTCTAATTCGTCTTATTGTATCTTATCTCATTTCTATAACAACTTGTTATATTTCATTTTATCTTATTTTGTTAGGTTTGTTTTGTGGCTCTCGTCTCAGGGACATTTCCTCCGGAGATGGGTTTTTGTCCCAAGATTACAAGATAGCCACTTCGGTTATTACCACTTCGTCGCACCATGCCGACATCTTTCAAAGAAAACAATATTTGCCATTACTATACTTTCTTTCTAACAGTCAATTTCGGGTAAAAACCCTTCTTCGGTACCTTGGGATATTCTAGTCTTTGGTTAGGGAAGAATATCCCAATGAATGGAGTGGTGATATGTCATTTTATATGTTTGTTTTTATACTTACACTTCACTAGGGGGGGGGGCGGTTACCGGGTAAGTGGGAGAGTTTACTGGGTAACTAGGGGAGGTTACAGGATAGTTCGGGTAGTGGCGATTGTGAGGAAATGTCGCGTGTTTGGTTTTGTGGCGTCACAACCCGAAGCCGGAGGCAATTCCAAGCGAACGAACCGCCGCCTGTTCGAAAAGCTCTCCCAGTTATCCAATAATCTCCCCTAGTGAAGCGCAAGTATGAACACAAATATATATAATAAGATATCATCACTCCATTCATTACAAGGGTTTTGTGCCCAAAACTGTGATCTATACGTAATAACTACGTACACTGAAATCGGGTCTACGACAGAACGTCGAAAGACAGATTGTCGAATGGTCAAAATGTCGACACGACAGATGGTCGAATACGACATAATGTCGGAATATGCATTTCACTGATTATTCGGTCATGTGTGCCTTTTATATTAGTGGCACTTAACCAATCATAACTAAAAGAGGTTTGAAGATGGATATTGTTTTAAAGAAAATCTAACTCTGCAATAAAGATCAATATTTCCCAAATCACTCGACCCATTATCGCCGACAGGCATGATTTTCATTAACATAACAATGAAGATAAAACAACTGAAACAACAGTCATTTATACCAGTTCAATTGCAATTAGATTAATTTAAAGGACTATTAATGAAACCACGGTAAATTGCGATTGCCTTATTGCAGTTGATAATGGAATCACACAAAACGTTTATTTCTATGTACACTGTCCTATCGAAGACATATTCAATGACTGAACGAAGACACATCAATGACTGAATGATTTATACCAGTTGGTGGTGAAATGACACAATACAAAGTTTTATGTTTATTTGATAATCTATTTTATATCTAAACTCCTTTTCACATTTATTTATACATAGATTTAGATATACAAGTATTGGTACAAATGGATTATATCAGAAAAAATCAATATGTAATATCAAAAGTTAGACATTCAACATTTTCCTGAATGGATCGGTCCCCATACTGAGAAACAATGCGCGATATTCGTTTATTCGTTGATCTGACTTCCTTGGTTTAGATGGCTCATGTCCAGCGATAAGCTGTGAGAGGACAGTTTCTGTGTGAGCTTGTTCATCTTGTAGACGAAGTATAAACTCGTAGATACTTGAGTGAGCCTTGCCAACGACTACTTGTGAGCGCCGATGCCATCCTTCAAGGTAGTTTGTCGTTCACGGTTCTTTCTGGATTACACGGTAATAAACACTCCATACCGCCGGTGGAAAACTTGGCTTTGTCCATGATCCACGACGCAGAGAAATGACGAGGCTGGATGTACTGGTATTTATTGTATCCGATGCATGTTTTTCTTATGTAATTTATGAAAGGGTCACATTCAGAAGGCATATCTGAAATAAGTTCATGAAAGGCTCTTGAGATGGGGGAACAAAGGCCAAAGATATCCACAAACCTCTTCTGGAAGATGGCTGGAGAGTTCTTGGCATATTATCCGCGACGTCCCTTCCAAAGTTTCTTTGGCAATGCGCCTAATACTGGACATCGATTGCTGGACCTCAAACCTTGCAGGATTTGGTCCATGTATATTGTGAGCTTTTGTAGTTACTATCACATCATCAACAGTTACACCTTTTCCCGAATAGGCACGGTCCTCGCAGCGCCAGTATGTTTTTTCCTTAACACACTTGTTTTTGGTATAAAGAAAACCTTCGTATGAAAGTTTTTTCCTCCTTTTTGAGCAACGAAGAATTCTGCCAGGTTTTCTTTGTATTGTATCCGAATGAATGTAGTTCAAGAATTGATTTTGAAATTAGAATATTTACTTTATGTACAGTCAAGAAAGATTTTTCCTCCTTTTTGAGCAACGAAGACTTCTGCCATGTTTTCTTTGTATTGTATTCGAATGAATGTAGTTCAAGAATTGATTTTGAAATTAGAATATTCACTTTATGTATAGTCAAGAAAGTTGATTAGGAAAGGGCACCAAGTTTTTGGTGGATATTTCAGTATAGTTGTTGAGCGTGAACACAGGTTTGCTTTTTTCGGTCATTTTATGTACATAATCACATCGATATCTGAAGTTTCGACATTTTGTCGTTTCGACGTTCTGTCTTTCGACATTGTGTCGTACACCGACTGAAACCATAAGCCTCCTTTCGAAGGAGAACAAGTCCATAATAAGGCATTTGGAAATTGATCTTAAGAAAATAATAAACGCACAACTAGCCATCCTTTTCAATGTATATATATATATATATATATATATATATATATATATATATATGTATATATACATATATGTATATATATGTATATATATATATATGTATATATATATGTACAAATATATATATATATATATATATATATATATATATATATATATATATATATATATATATACATATACGGCATGTTTGGTGGGGAGGTGCAAGGCCATTCCTGCTATACAGTCATGTAGGACAGAAAAACAAAATAACAAACAAACAAGGACTGCGGTGTTTCTGACGTGGGATCGGTACATATTAACACATTAGTTCCATTCATGGCGTGAGAAGCAATATGGCAAAACACTTGTGAAGATGAGAACGTGGATCGCATCCAATAGACTCCATTGTTGACCTGTACATACCTTGAATTATAAACACAATACCTCCAATTCCTCATACATGTGATAGTTATATGTTGTAAGAAGTATATCTTCAGTGGCTGTCTCTGAGATAGAATTGATGATAGACTATAAACTACCCAGGAAAGACCACGCACTCGCGCAGGATCGGTATTCGTGGGAAGGGAAGAGAAGTCTATAGGAAAATGAAAAGAGCGATTTTAACGCTCGTTACACACTTGGCGTTTTTTTTTTTACCAAGCGTTTTTTTACCGCTGCCACTCTAACATAATATAGCGGGAAAAACACTTGGCGTTTTTTTTCACCCACGCCACACATTTGATCACTGACCACCGTGCAAAAGGTCGAATGTAGTGGCAGTGAGCGGCTGCATTGCTGCCGTCGGCGGTAAAAAAAAAAAAACGCTCGTCCATTTTGCCGCTCAGTGTGTCCCTCGCAATAGCTTCCTACGCGCCACTACTGGTACGGCGGCAGCGGAAAAAAAAAAAAAAAACGCTCGGTAAAAAAACGCCAATTGTGTAACGAGCGTAAGGAATGTTTATTAGAGTTTGTATCGTGGCTCAGGAGGCATGGGCAGGAGATTTGGATCTGGATAGAGTGAGAAATGAGGAGGTGGGGAGCAGAACAGGGGTGAAAAAGGATTTGGGAGATAGGGTTGATGAAAGAATATTAGGATGGTTTGGACACATGGAAAGAATGAGTGAAGAAAGACTAGTAAAAGAGGTATGGAAGGCAGATGTGGAGGGAGTGAACATGAGGGGACGTCCTAGGATGAGGTGGATGGATGGGGTGAAGGGGGCTTTGGGGAAGAGGGGAATGTCTGTTGAGGAAGGAAGGGAGAGGACGGAAGACAGAGGTGAGTGGAGAATGGTTGTATATGGATGATGTTGTGATTGCATGAGGAGGAATGGGCGGGGTGGGGGGGTAGTATGTGTGAGTAAATTTTGACGCAGCCCGAAGGGATTTCTCCCCGTCCTCTCCTTATATGCAAGGGGGGTCGCCGATTAAATGAAGCGGCCTTGCTGTGGATGTGCTGTGTCTTGCGACACTGCTTCTGACCCAGGGCGGTGGGCAGGGTGCAGGGATGACCCGTCATCCAGGAGGTGCTCAGATGAGAGGGAGGGTGGGAGGGGTGTGGAGCGTATTTAGGGATGAAATGGGTGGGAGTGTTTTTATGCCTTTCCCTTTTTGGCTACCTCCCTTGGAAGGGGGAAAAAGCCTTGGTATATGTATGTATGCATATGTATGTATCTATTAATCAATATTCCAACCAACAACGTTGGGAAAGGAGTCGGAGGCTAAGTCATAGGGACAGTCAGAAAGCTGGAAAGATTTTTAGTAGTAGGTGAACTGAAATGAAAAGATACAATAGGAGAGAAAGGGATAAATAAAATTAATTTCAGTAGGAGAGAAGCGTATGTAGATGTTTATGTCTGCAGTCGTGTTTCTTGTGTGGGATGCACCACGCATGGAGGTTTGCTGCCTGTATGTGGGTGTACATACAATGTATTACATCATAATATAACGTATGAGTCACAGCCTGCCAGCTCAACAGATCTCAGTAGACAATTGCTCACCCTTCTTATTTTCTTGAGCTAATGTCCTTCATCCAGCCAATTGTTCTATCTCATTCTTAACCTCTCTTGTTCTCAGACATTTAGATCACCTTCTCCTTAAACTTTCCTAATATTCAGTGACTTCTCTCCCTCCTCCCATTCCCCTAGTTCTTATCTAATATCAGCCTCGCATCTGGTGTTTATTTCGATAGACTTGTCGGCATCTGCCACTTTCATACACTTGATGTCACCACCAACGCATGTGTTGCACACAGGAACAGCAGCAACCATATGATGTACTGGGAGAATGCAGAGCTTCTGGTACATGAGCCCGACAAGATCAGTAGAAGTTTGGAAGTAACCATCATACAAGGAACCAACACAATTGAACAAACTAGAGACATGTTTAATATCTCATCCCACCTAATTCATTTATTACTCATTGCCAACAAAAATTTAAGCTATCCCTAGTTGCCCTCCAAAATCTCCTCTTTCCTCTTAAGGTGATGTCCACCCTCCTAGGACAATTGCTCACTCTTTTTTATTTCTTCTTCCTTTTGTTCCTCGGTTGTGAGCTAATGTCATTCAACCAGCCAACCGTTCCATCTTATCTTTATACTTTCCTGTTACCAGACATTTGGTCCACATTATCTTTAACCTTTCCTAGTATTCAGTGACTCCCTCCCTATGCCCCTCCCTTCGTTCCTCTTATTTAATCTCAGTCATGTGTATTACGACTATGTATTTGAAAAAGTTGTAACAAACGATACGTCGTACTAATAAAGGCTCCCGTCATTACACGGTGTTTGCTTTCTTGCTCTCGTATGTTGAAATAAAGTGTTTTCGTGGTCAGATCATATATTGTATTTATGTTGGCAAATCCTTGCTTCTAAGTTGCCGATTTTGTACAATATAAAATTTGTTACAGTCTTTGCAAGGATTTTTATACACTACCCCGTTGTTTTGTACTGGACAAAGTGGGGAAAACTTGGAAACAAGGATTTCCCAACATAAATGTAGTGTGAAATCTGCCCAAGAAAACAATGCTTTATTTCAACACAAAGCATTGACTAACTATTCGCCATCAGGGACATGCCAGTTAGCCGTGGGTCATGCGAATGTGTGTGCGAGCTGTTCTTTGCTTCCCCTTTCATACGAAACCTGTTCACTTTGGGTGACACTGCAGATATTTTCATCTTTATCAACATAGCTTTTGTAGTCACTGAGATTCTCAAGCCTATCCATCAAGTCAAGGTACACACACACACACACACACACACGCACACACACACACACACACACACACACACACACACACACACACACACACACACACACACACACACACACACACACACACACACACACACACACACACACACACACACACACACAAACATATATATATATATATATATATATATATGTATGTATGTCTGTATGCATATCCTGGTAAGAACTAATTATAATCATAACTGAAAACATCACCATTTGATTCTTCAATGCAGAGAAATTTGCATGTGTTGTTAAATTTATTTGGATAGAGGAAGTGCTTCTTTTACCTTTTATATTTAAAACGAAACAACTTGAAGGTGAAGACAAAATTTGTATCCTTACTAACATTTCAACACCAGTTTTCTCGTATGTGCATTCTTTGTTCTAGATGGCACAGTGCCTGTAAATGTAGTCCTGTAACGTTGGGCAGATATTAGTGAACCACACACGCGAGAACAATTCCTCTTTGTATTCACTGATGTATTGTAGCAAAATTGTAAATATTAATGACGGCAGTGAATCGAGCAGCTGTGCCAATTACCCAGATACTTGGTAACCGTCATTTCGTATTGATAGATGTACCACTAGTCTCTTATTTAGAGCCCCAAATAAAAGAAAAGAACACTTGTACGAAACTGACCAAAGCAAGTCCAAGACGACGGATCTTACAGTCGCTCAAGCGCCGCCACTTTAGCAACATGGAGGTCTTTCCCAGTAAGCTTTCTTAAGGTTTTACAAAGGAAAAACGTACCGATAGGAGACCTTTTGATCTATAACTAGGTCGGATGCAAAGAACAGATAATCAAACGAAGAAATTAATTAACAAGTGAATCAAACAGTTGTCAAGCATTACGGCATATTGCTTAGGTGTTTATCTAAACGAATCTTAACACCTCGAACTGCGCTAAATTGCTTTGCCTCTGTAGGAAGTTTATTCCGTTCACTGAGCACAGACTTGGCAAAGATGTTTCTACCCACTTCCAAATTAGATTTACGTCCTGACAGCTTGAGACCGTTATTTCTCGTCTGATTCGTGTTCATCACTTTTGCCAATTCACTTACAATCTTGAATACCTGTAACAAATCACCCCTGAATCTACATTTTTTAAGGAAAATAGACTCATGGGTTTTAGGCGGTTTTTGTGTTATCTATTCTGTTATTTGAAATCAGTTTTGTGGCTCGCTGTTGTATTTTTCCAGTCTGTCAATGGCTTTAATGGGATTCAGCGACCATGCGGGTACAGCATATTGTAATGTGGACGGATTAATGAGCTGTGTAGTTGGTTGATCACGAATGTACTGTTGAAATCAAAATATCGTTCATTCAGTCTTGGAATCTTATTTGCTTTATATGAGGCAGAAATGCACTGCTTAGATTATCTGAGATCGTTACTGTATCCGTACAGCAACGATAACATTGCTGAAAGTCCACTGTATGTTTTTTCTAGCTCAAATAGTAGGTGCACGGACGTAAGCTCACAAGATATAAGCTCATACCCTTAATGGAAGAAACGACAAAGCTTACAATTTTTTATATTTTCTTTGTTAAGTTATTTTTATATCATATATACACCCTTAATGGAAAAAGAAAAAGAAAATATATTTGCTATGTTAAATTGTTTCTGTATCATATATACATACATACATACATTCACACACATACATGCATACATACATACATAGATCATACGGTACAAATATACAATCAAAGGTTGGACATATTCCAATCTGATGTAGTGGCCCACAGCATCTCAAATGAACGTATGATTTCGTTCATATTTTAGGTTATAGTATATCAGTGTTATAGTATATCAGTGTATTATTGATGAAAGTCAAAATGTAACTCATGCAGATAATATACGTATATGCCTATGCGGCCAATTTGAAATGAGTGTATCGATATTATCCCTATGGCATATACCATTAACCATTCATGTATAATACCTTTTATTTTGCCCCCCTCTCCCCCTACAAAAATTCCTGCGGATGCCCCTGTACCTATTCAAAATATATAGATATGAGAATGAGACATATTCACTCATCATCTCATCATGGCAACACTAATAATGATACAAAATTGCAATGACAGTAAACCCTTGTTAACGAGTAAGGTAAGCAGAGTAAGCTTCGTGTATTTATTTTATTTAGTGGCCGCTTTTGTTCCTTTTGTTGTTTTGTATTTTCTCTTTGCCGTTTGTATTGCCAAAGGAAGAGCGAAATGGCTTGTGAAGGTTGTGTGAACCTGGAGGACCGTCTCAGGATGTGTGAGGAGGAGATTCGTCTTCTCAAGAGTGCGCTCTGTGAGAAGAGTGAATCGTTCTCACAACCCAAAGAGCGTACCGCCTCTTCCACTTCTGCCACTGCCGTGAGCGAGTGGTGCTCCGTGGGGTCCCGTTTGTCGAGCCCGCGTTCGGTAAGCGGGTTCCCTGCGGAGCAACCGCTAGCTCTAGCCAATCGTTTTGCTCTGCTGGAGGATGAGATGGCTGAAAATCAGTTCTTGGTGGTGGGGTACTCCATGGTGCGAGGGTATGAGATCATTCTGCAGCGGAAGACTAAACAAAGTTGCAAGCTTGTATGTCAACCGGGCCATGGGATCGCCGATTGTACCCAGACTATCAGGGAGTAAAGGCGGACGAACACGGCCACGATTGTTCATACGGGGAAGTAACGATGTGGGTAGAGTGAGATCAGAGGAACTTGTTGGGAATTACAAGGTCCTTCTTCAGGAGATGAAGGAGCGTGGGAGCCGTCACGTAGTCTGTGGGATCCTTCCGAGGATCTACGCAGGCTCGTGTTGGAACAGTAGAGCCATAGGGATCAATGAGAAGATATCACGATTGTGCACGCAACTGGGATACCACTTTCTTGAGCCTTGGTATCTCTTTTCCAGCCGTCATGACCTTTATGCTTCTGATGGGATCCGCCTCACTCGCAGAGGCAAATATGTTCTTACAAATCTCATTGTGGGAGTTTGTAATGAAATAGTTCCTTTTTGGGGTAGAAACCCAAATGGAAGGGGAAATATAATGTATTGGAAAAACAGAGTAGGGTATAGCAATAATGTAGAGCAATATGTCAGTGTAGGGCAAAATAACATGTTAGGATATAATGCCGGTAGAGGACTAAATATTACATTAGGATGTAATGTCAAAGGACAAAATATCACGATGGAATATAATAATAATGAAGGACAAAATATCACGGTAGGATATAATGTCAGTGGAGGACAGAATATCATTTTAGGAAGGAATCCCGGACAGAATGTCAGTGAACGACGGGTGGCCGCTGTGGAACGCGAATGACCGTGAAGGACCAGATGTTCATAATGGGGCAAATGTCCATGAGGCATTGAATGTCAATGAAGGACCAAATGTCAATATAGAGCAAGGTGTAAATAAAGAACAAAATTATAATGTAAGGCATGATGTTGAAACATAAACATGTCAAAAAGAAATAATCACGAGTTTCTTAATACCATGTATTTTAATGCTCGTACTATTAGGAATAGATTCCAAGAATTACAGGTGCATGTCAAAAGCGAAAATCCCAATATGATAGGAATAACCGGGGCATGGTCAAAAGGTAAAGAGTTTGAAGCTAAATTTAATATTGCGGGATTTAAACACTTTCATCAGGATAGAAACCACAAGAAAAGTGGAGATGTTCTGTTGTACGTTAAAAGCAATGTCCATGCCTGTTTTAGAGAAAGTAAAACAGGATGCATATGATAGTTTATTGGTAGAATTAACCCAAACAAATTGGCAAAAAAATTAATGTAGGTGTAACATATCGGCCAAAAACATTACCATTAATAGATGACTAACTGTTGTTTCAAGACCTGTCTAGTTTCTGCAACCGGGACTTATTGATAATGGGAGATTTCAATTTTACTGACATTGATTGGATGACCCTTCAACATGACCATATAGGTAGTCGCTTGATAGATTTTCTCGGTGACAATTACTTAATTCAACATGTAAAAGAGCCCACAAGACATGGAAACTTACTCGATCTATCGATCACTAGCCGTGAAAGCATCATAATCGATGTAGAAGTTTTTGAAACTATTGTAAATAATGATCACAGCTTAGATTCAACCTGTTAAAATATTTAGAATAGATACTTGTGTATCTAAAATACCCGATTTTAGTCAAGCTCAGTTCATAAGAATACGTCAGAAGCTTCAGCTTACAAATTGGGAGGCAAGAGTAAGCGAAAGATCTGTAGATCAGATGTGGGAAATATTTCAAAATACGCTTACTAAGATGATTCATACTTACATCCCGTTTAAGGACAGACGCCTCCCAAATCAGGCTCGTTCAAAATGGCTCGACAAAGAAACTGAAAAAAAGTATTGCTAAAAAGAGACAGGCTTATAAGAAATACAAGTGCTCGGGTGCACCTGATGACTATCAAAGTTATGTAATAATACAGAGAGATTTAAAAAGGCAATGAAAAAAAACGACAATACGAAATGAATATCGCAGATGAAGCCAAAGAGAATCCCAAAAAATTCTGTAGCTACATTAGAGATAAAAAAGGTTGTTAGGAATCACAGTGGCCCACTATTATCTCCTGACGGTCAACTTGAATATTCAAATGAAGGAATGTGTGATATTTTAAACAATTATTTTAGCTCAGTATTTGTAAACGAAACACCTCAAAGTGAACTCCAAACTGAAACCTGTGAAAAGTCTAGGGTGAACTTACTACGGTAAATTTAACAAAAGAAAAATTAAAAGGTGTATAGAGACACTCAAAGTTAATAAAACACAGGGCCTGACGGTTGGCGTCCAAGAATCTTAAAGGAAATTAAAAATGAGATTGTTGCTCCATTAGAAATTATTTTCAAGAAATCCATCATAATCGGAGATGTCCCAAGAGAACGGAAGCTAATTAGCGTTACTCTCATATTCAAAAAAGGTAACAAAGAGAAACCAAATAACTACAGGCCTATAAGCTTGAATTCATTCATAGGAAAAATGATGGAAACTATCATCAGAGATACTATCGAACATCATTTAGAAAGTAACTGTTTGATAAATGATAACCAGCATGGATTCAGACGGAAACGTTCTTGTGTGACTAACTTACTCGAACTCTACAACACAGTCATTTCAAATCATGACAAAAAAAATATATATATATAGATTTAATATATTCAGACTTTGCAAAATCTTTTGATACCGTCCCCCACGAAATGCTACTTACTAAATCAACTTCACATGGAATAAATAGTTGGACTAGAAATTGGTTGAATGATGGAAAATAGAGATTTGCTTTAAATAGGAAAACTTCTGGATGGAAAAATGTTACAAGTCGAGTTCCTCAGGGTCCCGTTCTTGGGCCACTTCTATTCATAGTATATATAAATGATATAGACCACGGACTAAAATCTATTGTCTCCAAATTTGATGATGATACAAAACTGTGCGGAATGGCAAATGATCACTTAAATAGATTAGATATTCAAGAAGATTTAGACAAATTACAGCAATGGTCTGAAAAGTGGCTAATGAAATTTAACACAAGTAAATGCAAGGTTATGCACATAGGTAAACACAACAGTAGGTACGATTACAAGTTATTTGGAAATTCGTTAACAAAACTGGATAGTGAAAAGGATCTCAGCGTAATTATCAGTAAAGATCTCTTTTTCTAACTCGATCCTTTCTCTCTCCCCTTGCAGTTTTTCCCACTGCAATTTCATCTTCTCCAAAATAAATTTTTCACTTTCCATTGTTTCATTTTCTATAACTACTGCTACCTCATATTCACCAACCTATTTCTTCATGCCACACTCTTCCTCTTTCAATATACCCATTTATATGCCATAAATCTATCATTTCCTCCTGTGGTCATCGGTAGATGTGATACACATCACCATTGTCTTTAACTTGTTGCACTCTCGTATCTATCTCGAAGTAATTTAATTCACCATAGGCAGTAAATTGATAGCACGAACAGCAGGACTTTTTTTTTCAGGAAGTCAGTATACAGCTCGATGCGTGCAACTATCTTGCTCGTCATACGTCAGATCCCCGACAGGCCCCCATGTTACGATAGAGGACACTTCAGGTGTCCACTCTCCACGTCCCTGTTTCGTTTGCTCAATCTGAAAAAAAAATCGATTCCGACAGCAAAATAGCTTAATGTGAACGGGGCCCTTTCCTGTTACCTACCACACTGAGAAAACTGTGGAGACGTCCGTTCAAGTTATCAGGAATAAACAGCAGCGCTACATTTACATGTATTTGCATGCAATGCAAATTCAACTAGCTGCCTTTAGCGACCATAGCAGACCAACAACTCTCTCTTTTAAGACACAGATGGCAACCTC
>NC_134784.1:35659637-35672137 GCF_046742065.1 Oratosquilla oratoria
ACATTTTTTTTGTATTGAACTCCATCTCCCACTTCCTACTCCATTCCTGTACTTTATATAGATCTCTCTGTAGTGATTCACAATCTTCTTCTGTTTTCACTCTTTTTAGTAGTTTTGCATCATCTGCAAAGAAGCTCATATAGCTTTCAATTCCTTCATCCATATCATTAATATATATAGCAAACATTATTGGGGCCAGTACTGTTCCCTGCGGAACACCGCTTATTACTTTATCCCATTTTGAGTGTTTGTCTCTTATCACTACTCTCATTTTTCTTTCTTGCAAAAAGTCTTCCATCCAATTTAGTAGTTTTCCCTGTATTCCTCCTTCAGTTTCTAATTTCTTAAGCAACTTCTTATGTGGTACTTTGTCAAACGCTTTCTTTAGGTCTAGAAATGCACAGTCCGCCCATCCATCTCTTTCTTGTATTATATCTATTAGCCTTGAATAGAAACATATTAAATTGGTGACGCATGATCGTCCTTGTCTGAATCCAAATTGCCTTGGATTTAACACTTTGTTTTTTTCTAAATATTTTACCCATCTACTTTTGACAATTCTTTCACAAATTTTTGCTATTGTACTTGTTAGAGAGACTGGTCTATAGTTTGTAGGTTCTTCTTTATTTCCTCCTTTATATATAGGTACTATATTTGCTTTTTTCCAATCTTCTGGAACTTTTCCTTCTTTCAAGGAACTGTTTATTATGCTATGTATTTTGTCTGCCAGTTCATTCCTGCATTCTTTCAGAATCCAGTTTGCTATTGCATCTGGTCCATGCGATTTTCTGACATCAAGATTACTCAAGTGTGTCAATATTTCATTCTTTGTTACTTCTATTTCTTCCATAGGGGGGACTTTCTCTTTCCATTCAATCTCTTCAGGTTGTATGTTCTCCCTTGTAAACACTGATTTAAAATGTTTGTTCATAATTTCCGCCATTTCCATTTCCTCAGTGTATTCAACTCCCCCTTGTCTTAATTTCTCCAAGTCCTGTTTGTTTTTCAGTTTATTGTTTACAAATCTGTAGAATAGTTTTGGTTGATCTTTACACTTTTCTATGACATCTTTTTCATATTTTCTCTTTTCCTCTCTGCACGTTTGTACATATTCATTTCTATAACCGGTATATATTTTCCATTTTTCAGGTCTTCTGTCTTTTTTCCATCTGGTCCAGGCTTTGTCTCTTTTGTCTTTTAACTCCCTACAAATTTTGTTGTACCAGCATTTTACATATTCTTTTTCTTGTTTTTGTCTTGGGACATACTTTTCCACTCCTTTTTTGTAAATTTTTGTCAAAATATTCCATTTCTCTTCCACTGTTGTTTCTTCTTTGTAAATTTCTTCCCAGTTTTCTTGTTGAAAGAATTCTCTTATTTTATCAAAATTTGTTTTTTCATACATCATTCTTCCTTTTCTATATTGCTCATTTCTTTTCCTATATTTTTCTTCATTAAGTTCCAGTTCAATCAATATGTGGTCACTTTTACTTATTGGTGTTTTATAATCAATCTTGTCCACTATTCTAGGTTCAGATGTAATTATTAAGTCTAGTCTCGATGGTTCTTCTTCATTTGTATACCTAGTGTTCTCCTGTATCCATTGTGTCATTGTATGGTCAGTAATCATCTCAAGTAGAGCGTTTCCCCATGAGCCGTCTCCACCCTTTACTGTCATTTCTTCCCAGCAGATTTCTTTGCAATTAAAGTCGCCCATCATAACTATTCTTCCTCCATCTTCCATTATTTTATTTAATGTTATCTTTGTGTCCTCTAACATACTTTTATGTTCACTCTCCTCCCATGAGGCTGTTTTCGGAGGCACATAATTTATCACAAATTTTCTGCTCTTCTTATCTCTGTCTTCCACTTCTATCATAATCATCTCTACTGTATTCTTTCCATATATGACACCTTTCACGTTTATATCCTTCTTAGTCAGGAACATAACTCCACCCCCTTGCTTTTTCTCTCTGTTTTTAATCCAATAATTATATGCATTATGTCCTACACTGTTGGGTGGTAGTGGGCCTTTTAATTTTGTTTCTACAATTCCCATTATGTCTGGTTCTTTTTCTTTCAAATAATCATTCAGCTCATTCAATCCTGTTATTAATCCATCTATATTTGTGTAAGACACTCTTAGTTTTCTGTCACTTCCATTGTGTTCTCTGTTTACTTTTGTTTTTCTCTTGTATGTCGAACTGCCTTAGTTTCATATTCACTACTCTCCAATAGAATCTCTCTTTCTCTGACTCCGTTCTGCTCTCGTTTTTTTTTTTCTTAGCTTCAAGTCTTTTCTGCTTTTCTTCCTCTCTTTCCTCTTTATTCATTTCCCTTTTTATCCATACCTTTTTATATTGTTCACTTGTTGCTAGTTTCCCTGTTTTGGATAAGATATTCTCTGCCGTCGTTTGTGACTTGAATTTAATCTTAATTGGTCTGGTCTTATCTGTACTATACTTTCCGAGCCTGAATTATTCCTCAATTTCCTTCATAATTTCTGGTTCATCTTCCTGAACTAATTTTAGTAAACTGCTTACTTTTTCATTTTCCTCATTGGTTCTTGAGGTTCTATCTGGGTTATGTTTCTCTTCCATTCCTAATATAATTATACATTTCTTTTTATCAGCTAAGTCTCTTACTATATTCTCCTTCTGTCTCATCACTTTAATAACTGAGTCTTCAGTTTGTTCTCTCATTTGCTGTTTAATTATGTCAGTAAATGCATCTTTACTGTTTTCTTGAATTGCCTTCCATCCCTCTCTGTTTTCTTTATTATTCATCTTTAACTCTTCATTCTCCCTTTTTACTTCTTTTAACTGTCTTTTTAGGTCTTCTATTTCTTTAGTTAAGTTTTTGTTCGCCTTCTCTAGTTCTTCCAATTTTTCAACCCTCTGTACAATGTTGTTAACATGACCGAACCTACGCTCCAAGTTCTCGATCATCTTATCGACCTTCTCTTCTAGTCTTGTCAGTCGGGGGGCCGGGGGGGTTGTGTCCCCCCACCCTCTTTAAATCCCTGGAAAATATTCTCATCACTTTCTACTGTATTGCTCTTATCTATACTTCTAATCTTTACATTTTTATTAGACATTTCATCGTCACTCAGCTGGTCGGGGGTCGTTTGTTTACCTTTCGCCTGTCTGCCTGGGCCAAGTCTTCTCCTTCCTCATTTCCTTCCATTTCCCCCAGCAATCCCTCCCCTTCTCCTCTTTCCCTACTTTCCCACTATCTCACGAGCAATTCCCCCCCCCCCACCCTGCAAATTCAATAGGCACTTCTCTTTGCTTTGGGATCCACGAAACTTCAATTTTCTTCAGAACGTCTTCTATGCCGTCCGTTCGTTGAAGTGTGTGTGTGTGTGTGTGTGTGTGTGTGTGTGTGTGTGTGTGTGTGTGTGTATGTGTGTGTATTTACCTAGTTGTATTTACCTAGTTGTATTTTACGGGAAGGGGAGCTATGCTCGTGAGGTCCTGTCTTCATTTCTCATTTTATCTAAACAATTTTTAAATTCATGTATTGTTTTTGCACACACCACTTTCTCATCTAACTTGTTCCAACTGTCTATTACTCTGTGTGGAAAGCTGTTCTTTTTCAAATCTCTTCTATAGCTGTCTTTTTTTATTTTCTTTCCGTGTCCTCTTGTATTTCTGTCATCCCATTTTATCAGATTCTCTCTATCAGTAATTTCTATGCCTTTCATGATTCTGTAAATAGTTATCAAATCTCCTCTCTCTCTTCTTTGCTCTAGTGTCTGTAGTTCAAGTTTTTGTAGTCTCTCTTCATATGATAGTTTTGAGAGTGTTGGTGCCAGTTTTGTAATTGCTCTTTGTATTCTTTCAAGTTTTTTTTATACATTTTTTTGTACTTGGTGACCATATTGTTGCTGCATATTCTAATCTTGGTCTTATCAGGGTGATTAGGATTTTCCTCACCATTTCTTCATCCAGGTATGTAAATGCCACTTTGATTGTTCTTATTAAATTATAAGTTTCTCCAAAAATCTTATTTATATGTTTTTCAGGTGACATATTATTCATAACAATGACTCCCAGGTCCTTCTCATTTTCTACTTTTTTTATTCCTTCTTCTCCCAAATTATATGATCCTGTTATTCTGTTTTTGCTTTTTCCAAATCCCATTATACTACACTTTTTTGTATTGAACTCCATCTCCCACTTCCTACTCCATTCCTGTACTTTATTTAGATCACTCTGTAGTGATTCACAATCTTCTTCAGTTTTCACTCATTTCAGTAGTTTTGCATCGTCTGCAAAGAAGCTCATATAGCTTTCAATTCCTTCATCCATATCATTAATATATATAGCAAACATTATTGGGGCCAGGACTGTTCCCTGCGGGACACCGCTTATTACTTCATTCCATTTTGAGTGCTGGTTTCTTATCACTACTCTCATTTTTCTTTCTTGCAAAAAGTCTTCCATCCAATTTAGTAATTTACCTTGTATTCCTCCTTCAGATTCTAGTTTCTTAAGCAACTTCTTATGTGGTACTTTGTCAAACGCTTTTTTTAGGTCTAGAAATGCACAATCAGCCCATCCATCTCTTTCTTGTATTATATCTATTAGCCTTGAATAGAAACATATTAAATTGGTGACGCATGATCGTCCTTGTCTGAATCCAAATTGCCTTGGATTTAGTACGTTGTTTTTTTCCAAGTATTTTACCCATCTATTTTTGATCATTCTTTCACAAATTTTTGCTATTGTACTTGTTAGAGAGACTGGTCTATAGTTGGTAGGTTCTTCTTTATTTCCTCCTTTATATATAGGTACTATATTTGCTTTTTTCCAATCTTCTGGAACTTTTCCTTCTTTCAAGGAACTGCTTATTATGCTATGTATTTTGTCTGCCAGTTCATTCCTGCATTCTTTCAGAATCCAGTTTGCTATTGCATCTGGTCCATGCTATTTTCTGACATCAAGATTACTCAAGTGTATCAATATTTCATTCTTTGATACTTCTATTTTTTCTATAGGGGGGACTTTCTCTTTCTATTCGATCTCTTCAGGTTGTATGTTCTCCCTTGTAAACACTGATTTAAAATGTTTGTTCATAATTTCCGCCATTTCCATTTCCTCAGTGTATTCAACTCCCCCTTGTCTTAATTTCTCCAAGTCCTGTTTGTTTTTCAGTTTATTGTTTACAAATCTGTAGAATAGTTTTGGTTGATCTTTACATTTTTCTATGACGTCTTTTTCATATTTTCTCTTTTCCTCTCTGCACGTTTGTACATATTCATTTCTATAACTGGTATATATTTTCCATTTTTCAGGTCTTCTGTCTTTTTTCCATCTGGTCCAGGCTTTGTCTCTTTTGTCTTTTAACTCCCTACAACTTTTGTTGTACCAGCATTTTACATATTCTTTTTCTTGTTTTTGTCTTGGGACATACTTTTCCACTCCTTTTTTGTAAATTTTTGTCAAAATATTCCATTTCTTTTCCACTGATGTTTCTTCTTTGTAAATTTCTTCCCAGTTTTCTTGTTGAAAGAATTCTCTTATTTTATCAAAGTTTGTTTTTTCATACATCATTCTTCCTTTTCTATATTGCTCATTTCTTTTCATATATTTTTCTTCATTAAGTTCCAGTTCAATCAATATGTGGTCACTTTTACCTATTGGTGTTTTATATTCAATCTTGTCTACTATTCTAGGTTCAGATGTAATTAATAAGTCTAGTCTCGATGGTTCTTCTTCATTTCTATACCTAGTGTTCTCCTGTATCCATTGTGTCATTGTGTGGTCAATAATCATCTCAAGTAGAGCGTTTCCCCATGAGTCGTCTCCACCCTTTACTGTCATTTCTTCCCAGCAGATGTCTTTGCAATTAAAGTCGCCCATCATAACTATTCTTCCTCCATCTTCCATTATTTTATTTAATGTTATCTTTGTGTCCTCTAACATACTTTTATGTTCACTCTCCTCCCATGAGGCTGTTTTCGGAGGCACATAATTTATCACAAATTTTCTGCTCTTCTTATCTATGTCTTCCACTTCTATCATAATCATCTCTACTGTATTCTTTCCATATATGACACCTTTCACGTTTATATCCTTCTTAGTCAGGAATATAACTCCACCCCCTTGCTTTTTCTCTCTGTTTCTAATCCAATAATTGTATGCATCATGTCCTACACTGTTGGGTGGTAGTGGGCCTTTTAATTTTGTTTCTACAATTCCCATTATGTCCGGTTCTTTTTCCTTCAAATAATCATTCAGCTCATTCAATCCTGTTATTAATCCATCTATATTTGTGTAAGACACTCTTAGTTTTCTGCCACTTCCATTGTGTTCTCTGTTTCCCTTATGTTTTTCTTTTGTATGTCGAACTTCCTTAGTTTCATGTTCACTACTCTCCAATAGAATCTCTCTTTCTCTGACTCCGTTCTGCTCTCGTTTTTTGCCTTAGCTTCCAGTCTTTTCTGCTTTTCTTCCTCTCTTTCCTCTTTATTCATTTCTCTTTTTATCCATATATTTTTATATTGTTCACTTGTTGCTAGTTTCCCTGTTTTGGATAAGATATTCTCTGCCGTTGTTTGTGACTTGAATTTAATCTTAATTGGTCTGGTCTTGTCTGTGCTATACTTTCCGAGTCTAAATTTCTCTTCGATTTGTTTCATAATTTCTGGTTCATCTTCCTGAACTGATTCTAGTAATTGGCTTACTTTTTCATTTTCCTCTTTGATTCTTGTGGTTCTATCTGTGTTGTGTTTCTCTTCCATTCCTAATATAATTATACATTTCTTCTTGTCAGCTAAATCTCTTACTATATTCTCCTTTTGTCTCATCACTTTAATAACTGAGTCTTCAGTATGTTCTTTCAATTGCTGTTTGACTATGTCAGTGAATGAAACCTTATTTCCTTCTTGGGTTTTCTTCCATTTTTTAGTTTCTTTAGCTATTGTCTCTCTGTTTTCTTTACTATTCTTCTTCAATTCCTCATTCTCCACCTTTACTTCTCTTAACTGTCTTTCTAGGTCTTCTATTTCATCAGTTAAGTTTTTATTCGCCTTTTCTAGTTCTTCCAATCTTTCAACCCTTTGTAAAATGGTGTTCATATGACCTAACCTACACTCCAAGTCCTCGATCACCTTATCAACCTTCTCCTCTAGTCTTGTCAGTCGGGGGGGGGGGTTGTGTCCCCCCCACTCTCTTTAAATCCCTTGAAAATATTCTCATCACTTTCTACTGTATTGTTCCTATCTATACTTCTAATCTTTACATTCTTATTAGACATTTCGTCGTCCTCCAGCTCGTCTTGCGGTCGCTTGTTTACTTTTCGGCGGTCTGTTAGGGCCAAGTCCTCTACTTCCTCATTACCTTCCATTTCCCCAGCAATCCCTCCCCTTCTCCTCTTTCCTTACTTTCCCACTACCCCACGAGCAATTTCCCCCACCCTGTAAATACAAAAAGGCACTTCTCTTTGCGTTGGGATCCACAATCTGCACTTTTCTTCAGAACGTTCTTCAAGCCGTCCGTTCGATGAAAGTGTGTGTATTCACTTGGTCTTTGGATCACGTGTTGGACTCGTGATCGACAGCTATTTCCCTCCTGGAAGAGAGCTCAGAGCTCGTAGGTCCGATCTATGGGTAATGCTATGACCTTGCACACACACACACACACACACACCCAACTCCCCGCCCACGAGAGTCAGAGTACGACCCGAGGCACAGCGATACCGAAATAATTTCGGCCCTGGGCAGGATTCGAACTGGGTATTAGGAGCATTTCTGCTTCCCATTCCAGCGCTCTACCAACTGTGTGTGTGTGTGTGTGTGTGTGTGTGTGTGTGTGTGTGTGTGTGTGTGTGTGTGTGTGTGTGTGTGTGTGTATTTACCTAGTTGTATTTACCTAGTTGTATTTTACGGGAAGGGGAGCTATGCTCGTGAGGTCCCGTCTTCATATCTCATTTTATCTAAACTATTTTTAAATTCATGTATTGTTTTTGCACACACCACTTTCTCATCTAACTTGTTCCAACTGTCTATTGCTCTGTGAGGAAAGCTGTTCTTTTTCAAATCTCTTCTATAGTTGTCTTTTTTTATTTTCTTTCCGTGTCCTCTTGTATTTCTGTCATCCCATTTTATCAGATTCTCTCTATCAGTAATTTCTATGCCTTTCATGATTCTGTAAATAGCTATCAAATCTCCTCTCTCTCTTCTTTGCTCTAGTGTCTGTAGTTTAAGTTTTTGTAGTCTCTCTTCATATGATAGTTTTGAGAGTGTTGGTGCCAGTTTAGTAATTGCTCTTTGTATTCTTTCAAGTTTTTTTATACATTTTTTTGTACTTGGTGACCATATCGTTGCTGCATATTCCAATCTTGGTCTTATCAGGGTGATTAGGATTTTCCTCACCATTTCTTCATCCAGGTATGTAAATGCCACTTTGATTGTTCTTATTAAATTATAAGTTTCTCCAAAAATCTTATTTATATGTTTCTCAGGTGACATATTATTCATAACAATGACTCCCAGGTCCCTCTCATTTTCTACTCTTTTTATTCCTTCTTCTCCCAAATTATATGATCCTGTTATTCTGTTTTTGCTTTTTCCAAATTCCATTATACTACACTTTTTTGTATTGAACTCCATCTCCCACTTCCTACTCCATTCTTGTACTTTATTTAGATCTCTCTGTAGTGCTTCACAATCTTCTTCAGTTTTCACTCTTTTCAGTAATTTTGCATCATCTGCAAAGAAGCTCATATAGCTTTCAATTCCTTCATCCATATCATTAATATATATAGCAAACATTATTGGGGCCAGAACTGTTCCCTGCGGGACACCGCTTATTACTTCATTCCATTTTGAGTGCTGATCTCTTATCACTACTCTCATTTTCCTTTCTTGCAAAAAGTCTTCCATCCAATTTAGCAATTTACCTTGTATTCCTCCTTCATATTCTAATTTCTTAAGCAACTTCTTATGTGGTACTTTGTCAAAAGCTTTTTTTAGGTCTAGAAATGCACAATCAGCCCATCCATCTCTTTCTTGTATTATATCTATTAGCCTTGAATAGAAACATATTAAATTGGTGACGCATGATCGTCCTTGTCTGAATCCAAATTGCCTTGGATTTAGTACGTTGTTTTTTTCCAAGTATTTTACCCATCTACTTTTGATAATTCTTTCACATATTTTTGCTATTGTACTTGTTAGAGAGACTGGTCTATAGTTGGTAGGTTCTTCTTTATTTCCTCCTTTATATATAGGTACTATATTTGCTTTTTTCCAATCTTCTGGAACTTTTCCTTCTTTTAAGGAACTGCTTATTATGCTATGTATTTTGTCTGCCAGTTCATTCCTACATTCTTTCAGAATCCAGTTTGCTATTTCATCTGGCCCATGCGATTTTCTGACATCAAAATTACCCAAGTGTGTCAATATTTCATTCTTCGTTACTTCTATTTCTTCCATAGGGACTTTTTCCTTCCACTCAATCTCTTCAGGTTGTATATTTTCCCTCGTAAACACTGATTTAAAATGTTTGTTCATAATTTCTGCCATTTCCATTTCCTCAGTGTATTCAACTCCTCCTTGTCTTAATTTCTCCAAGTCTTGTTTGTTTTTCAGTTTATTGTTTACAAATCTGTAGAATAGTTTTGGTTGATCTTTACACTTTTCTATAACATCTTTTTCATTTTTTTTTTTCTCTCTGCACTTTTGTACATATTCATTTCTATAATCAGTATATATTTTCCATTTTTCAGGTCTTCTGTCTTTTTTCCATCCGGTCCAGGCTTTGTCTCTTTTGTCTTTTAACTCCCTACAACTTTTGTTGTACCAGCATTTTACATATTCTTTTTCTTGTTTTTGTCTTGGGACATACTTTTCCACTCCTTTTTTGTAAATTTTTGTCAAAATATTCCATTTCTCTTCCACTGATGTTTCTTCTTTGTATATTTCTTCCCAGTTTTCTTGTTGGAAGAATTCTCTTATTTTATCAAAGTTTGTTTTTTCATACATCATTCTTCCTTTTCTATATTGTTCATTTCTTTTCATATATTTTTCTTCATTAAGTTCCAGTTCAATCAATATGTGGTCACTTTTACCTATTGGTGTTTTATATTCAATCTTGTCCACTATTCTAGGTTCAGATGTAATTATTAAGTCTAGCCTCGATGGTTCTTCTTCATTTCTATACCTAGTGTTCTCTTGTATCCATTGTGTCATTGAATGGTCAGTAATCATCTCAAGTAGAGCATTTCCCCATGAGTCATCACCACTCTTTGCTGTCATTTCTTCCCAGCAGATTTCTTTGCAATTAAAGTCGCCCATCATAACTATTCTTCCTCCGTCTTCCATTATTTTAGTTAATGCTATCTTTGTGTCCTCTAACATACTTTTATATTCACTCTCCTCCCATGAGGCTGTTTTCGGAGGCACATAATTGATCACAAATTTTCTGCTCTTCTTATCTCTGTCTTCCACTTCTATCATAATCATCTCTACTGTATTCTTTCCATATATGACACCTTTCACGTTTATATCCTTCTTAGTCAGGAACATAACTCCACCCCCTTGCTTTTTCTCTCTGTTTCTAATCCAATAATTGTATGCATCATGTCCTACACTGTTGGGTGGTAGTGGGCCTTTTAATTTTGTTTCTACAATTCCCATTATGTCCGGTTCTTTTTCTTTCAAATAATCATTCAGCTCATTCAATCCTGTTATTAATCCATCTATATTTGTGTAAGACACTCTTAGTTTTCTGCCACTTCCATTGTGTTCTCTGTTTCCCTTATGTTTTTCTTTTGTATGTCGAACTTCCTTAGTTTCATGTTCACTACTCTCCAATAGAATCTCTCTTTCTCTGACTCCGTTCTGTTCTCGTTTTTTGTCTTAGCTTCCAGTCTTTTCTGCTTTTCTTCCTCTCTTTCCTCTTTATTCATTTCTCTTTTTATCCATATCTTTTTGTGTTGTTCACTTGTTGCTAGTTTCCCTGTTTTGGATAAGATATTCTCTGCCGTTGTTTGTGACTTGAATTTAATCTTAATTGGTCTGGTCTTGTCTGTGCTATACTTTCCGAGTCTAAATTTCTCTTCGATTTGTTTCATAATTCCTGGCTCATCTTCCTGAACTGATTCTAGTAATTGGCTTACTTTTTCATTTTCCTCTTTGATTCTTGTGGTTCTATCTGTGTTGTGTTTCTCTTCCATTCCTAATATAATTATACATTTCTTCTTGTCTGCTAAATCCCTTACTATATTCTCCTTTTGTCTCATCACTTTAATAACTGAGTCTTCAGTATGTTCTTTCAATTGCTGTTTGACTATGTCAGTGAATGAAATCTTATTTCCTTCTTGGGTTTGCTTCCAATTTTTACTTTCTTTAGCTATTGTTTCTCTGTTTTCTTTACTATTCTTCTTCAATTCCTCATTCTCCCCCTTTACCTCTCTTAACTGTCTTTTTAGTTCTTCTATTTCATCAGTTAAGTTTTTATTCGCCTTTTCCAGTTCTTCCAATCTTTCAACCCTTTTTAAAATGGTGTTCATATGACCTAACCTACTCTCCAAGTCCTCGATCACCTTATCAACCTTCATCTCTAGTCTTGTCAGTCGGTTTGAGTCCCCCCCACTCTCTTTAAATCCCTTGAAAATATTCTCATCACTTTCTGCTATATTGCTCCTATCTATACCTCTAATCTTCACATTCCTATTAGACATGTCATCATCTAACTCGTCTTGGGGTCGTTTGTCTACCTTTCGGCGGCCCGTCAGGGCCATTTCCTCCACCTCCTCATTACCTTCCATTTCCCCAGTAATCCCTCCCCCTCTCCTCTTTCCTTACTTTCCCACTACCTCACGAGCAATTCCCCCCCTGCAAATACAAAAAGGCACTTCTCTTTGCGTTGGTATCCTCAATCTGCACTTTTCTTCAGAGCGTTCGTCAAGCCGTCCGTTCGTTGAAAGTGTGTGTGTGTGTGTGTGTGTGTGTGTGTGTGTGTGTGTGTGTGTGTGTGTGTGTGTGTGTGTGTGTGTGTGTGTGTGTGTGTGTGTGTGTGTGTGTGTGTGTGTGTGTGTGTGTGTGTGTGTGTGTGAATAGTTCGCTATTGGACAGCGACATCAATCATACAATCATACAATGGTTTTCTCTATCCAATTACATATTTACTTCCTTTATACATTGGATAACGCTTCACCATATTTTTGTTATTATTCATAACAGAATATATATGAACAACCATGCGTAATCTTATATAACAATATAAAACTTTGTGTGTTTTTACGGAATAACAAAATGAAAGATTTACCATCCAAAACAAAGGAAAACGGCGCAGGGATGACTGTAATAAAAATTTATATATGTAAACACCGTAACGTATGTCTTTTTTTTTTGTTCATATTCTTTATTGATATTTTCCCCTTTCCTGTATCTTTCCCCACCCTTTTCGTATTAGTTTGATCTATGATATTTTCCTCGTCCCTTTATACTTTTGGTCTACCGGCCCACTCCTTGCAGTCGTTCGACTTCA
>NC_134784.1:35677137-35679637 GCF_046742065.1 Oratosquilla oratoria
GTGGCTATTAGACTGTCTAGCATCCGAGCGGTAGATCGGTGCTCATCTGATGCTTCTATTTTCTGGCGGCATAGATTTATCTTATCTAAGTCAGAGTAGTTTGAATTTTTAGAAAAGAAAGGGTCACATGCCGTCAGGAAGTCAGTGATGGAGAGTCCGCTAGCTTGAGAGAAGGTGGGGATTTCGGTTAGAGGGGTAATGGTTTGGTAATTATTGATTACTGTAGGTTGGAGTTGTGGGTGAGGATGTTGCAATGGAGTTGGGGCAAGGTTAGGTGCTGGGTAGGGATGTTGGGTGAAGGCTGTTGGACTTGACGGGAAGTTGGGAGAAGGGAAGGCTAAGTTCTCGTATGCATGGGTTGTGGGATTTAGGGATTGTTGCTGGGGGTCTACATGAGGGGCAACTTGGGGGTGAGGTGAGATGTGGGGGGGTTGTTGTTGAGGATCTAGTTGAGGGGTAACTTGAGCTTTTGGTGTGGAGTGGGGGAGGGGGTGGGGGAGTTGGTGTAGTTGGGTTAGGTTAAAAGGGTCTTCCTGTGAATGTTCATGTTGTAAGGGTGGGTTGTCAATGTTATCCTCGAGAATTAATCTAGAATCTGCCTTAGTTGTGGCATGGTCAGTGTCATGGGAGGGTTTTTCTTCTTTAGAGGAAGAAATAAACGAGTCAATTAAATTTCTGACCCTGGCTCTCGTTCCTGTAGCCATGTTAGTGTCTAACTAGAGATGCATGCATTACCTAAGATATAATGTAGTGTAGTTAGAGAATAGGGGGGGGGTATAAGGCGTCAATGGGTATACAATGGGATATATAATATGGGTTTGTAGTAGTAATTGGATAAGAATTAAAAAAAGGTACATATAATAATATAACTATATAAGTTATTGTAAAAGTTGAAAAAATATTAAATGTAAATGGGTATACAATGGGATATATAATATGGGTTTGTAGTAGTAATTGGATAAGATTATATAAAAAAAAAGGTACATATAATAATATAACTATATAAGTTATTGTAAAAGTTGAATAGATATTAAATGTAAATGGGTATACAATGGGATATATAATATGGGTTTGTAATAATAAGGTGGTGGAAATATAACAAAAAGGGTATATATATCAATATAACTATATAAATTATTGTAAAAGTTGAAAAGGTATTAAATGTAAATAATAAATTGGGAAAATACAAAGTAAGATTATGTAAAAGGAAATGGTATTATAATTATGGATTGGTAACAATTAATAATATATAAAATAATACTGAAATATTAGTGAATATGTACTTTGTAAGGAGGAATTTTTTTTATCACTAAGTAGTTATTATAGTACTATGTTACGTAGTGACTAATCTGTTAACTTAATTATTTGCAAAGATAAGTGAGTGGTTATCTTAGTGATGTTACAAAAAAAATTAATATAATGATATTTGCTTCGTTTAATACCTTAGAAAAAAAAAAGGTATGAATGGGTATATGGACGTACGTGCGGCTATCGCAAGGTGGGGCTGTTGATGTCCATAGATTGTATGATGCCAGACGTAGGAATCTTGGTCGAAGTTCAGTTTGGGTTGGCGATGAAGTTTTTTTGATTGATTGGTGATATTTTCTGTATATGGGGTTTGTTGTGGGTTGGTACTTGAAGTTTTAGGTGAATGATGCTCGCATGGAATGGAAAAGAAAAGCGAGTATCAGGGGGGTTTTAGGGGGTAGATGAGGATTATTAATATTATCAAGTGTTGTGAGGGGTGGATAGAAAATTATTTACCTTGTAGAGTTAGGTAGTTTGGAAACGGTGACGACGGTGCTCGTTACAGTGTACAGTGTAGTGTGCGGTAGATTGGAAGTCAGGGGCAGGCGATGTCAGCTCTGTGACCGAGGTTTCGTGCTTCTGAACGATGGGCGTGGCTGGCTCGCTTCAGGCTGAATAGTATAAGGTGGTTTCTAGGTACCAGTCTCTTTTAGAGGAAATGGGATGCAGTGGGCTGCCACCAGTATAACCGCTTGTAGAACCACTCGGTTGATTGGTTCTTTTCAGCGGTCTGAGTGTCCTGCTCCCGGTAATCTTCAATCACTAAGTTAGTCACTTGTATACCCGCTTGGGGTTATAAACCGCACTCTGGTTTTCTCTCGTTTATTTCTTAACACAGGATTATACAATATGTCTGTACACTAGTAACACCAAGCACATCTAACACCGACTGGTTCTCTCTCCAGATCCCCGCGGTCATTTTGTTGACCGGAAGTGGTGACATAGCAATTTCTTGAGGTGCTTTGGTTACTTATCAATTTCAGTTGTTATACATGATACCATAAGTATGTAGCAACAGTATTATTCTGGGTTTATAAACAGTTATCTATTATATTTATCTTACGTAGTATGTCCAGGGGGAAAGGTCTTATGTGTATTGTGTTTCCGCGTGTTAATGTGAGTTGTGACTAATGGCATCCATTATGTGTATGTTCGTGTGTCCGTGCGCGTCTTGTTTGTGGGCGCTCGGGGA
>NC_134784.1:35682137-35717137 GCF_046742065.1 Oratosquilla oratoria
TAAGCCGTATGTGAGGACTGTATGCCCAGGTTCGCTCGATTCCTCCAAGACTTTTCTCATCTTGGTGACATTTGCTGCATTGCCTGTCACAACACTTCCAATGTGACAACCAAAATCTTGTTAAGCCTTCTCGATCGAATTTTGTACAAGTTGTAGAAGATATTCAGCAGTGTGAGGTTTCCTTGATGTGTCTATTGTGTCAACTAAATAAATCTGACCAGTGGATGTTGTTAGAGTGACACATATTATGGGCTCATTATGTATGTTAGACCACCCATCAATTGAAAGACATGCAGTTTCATCATTCAGGTCATCTGCACACTTTTTATATTCCTTTTCATACACAAGATCCAAGTACTTATCAGCAATATCTTTTTTGGATGGAGGAATATAACCTGGCCTCAGGTTCTGAACCATCTTGAGAAACTGAGGATGCTGAACAAGACGAAATGGTGAATTTGTAGCAAATATAATTCTTGCAACTTCTTTGTCGAGATTTTCCTTTTGAGAGGGTGAAGTTTTTATGATAAATCTGTCCAGAGATGTTGATGACTTTCTTTTAGATGAAAATTATTTAGCAGAAGTGGCGCCTATGGAGGAGTCTGATAGTGACCTTTTAAATGGTGGAGTCAGTTTTGCAGATAATTCAAGTGGAGCCGATGATGAAGGGATTGAAGCTGTTGATACAGATCCTGAAATGGAAACAGAAAAATTTAGCATATTGCATAATTTATAAATGAATAAATAAATGAATGAATACAGTGTGATTTAGGCTACTTTTGAGTACGGTAGTTATTTTTTTTTAGCTAATGATCATATTCACACAATTAACAGGATATGAAATAGGTGGGCTTGGAATTCAGGCCACACAGGATTCAGTCCACTTTTAAATTCACTAGAAATAATGGGTTAGTTGGGTTAGGTTAGGCTAAATCCCTTTGGGCTGAATCCCATGTGGGCTGAATTCCAATGGAACCTATGAAATATATTACACAATGTTGAATGAAATGAATAACAATAATCTAGGCCCCAAAGTTGAGTGGATACAGTATATTATAGTGATATAGTCATTACCCAAATTTAGAAGTAATGAGGCTGAAGTATCATCTCTTTAGGCCTTCACATTTTTATTGCACATGCTCTTCATTGTTCACCAAATTTATATAGTTGCGTATGAAAAGGGAGAAATGCACACAATATAAGTAAAATTATTTACCTGGGTCATCAGTTTCTTCTTCTGTATGCTGTGGCTGACCTTGGCATTTATCTCTGTGAGATTTTAATCTTGACACAATGCCCTGTAGTTCCTGGCTGCAGTCTTTGCATTTAGATCGGTACCCTTTGTCAGAAGTGTTTGGTAGTTTTTCAAAATAATTCCAGACAGGATCATTTTTTCTGCCTGGAGGAACCACTCTGCCAGGTCCAGAAGACATCCTTCCTGGACCTTATATTGATATGCTAAAAATGTCCTTTAGCAATCATATCGCATATCAGATAGCAATCCCACAATATTTAAAATCTATATAAAAAAAAATCTATTGGAATCAAATCAATCCGATTTAAATAAAAAAAAAATCGATTTTTTTTTTTTATATATTTTTTTTAAATATATAAAAAAACATCGCCAACCCTGGTGTCCACTAACCTCATACAATAATACCTGTTAAGTACCGCTAAAATTGGCATTTCAAAGCATAACAGTGCCTTAGAAATAGTTTCTTATTTCACTATAAAAGTTTATATTAACTTATACTACCTTGAATAAGTCAATAGTTGATATATTTGTCCTATATACAATGTTAGGTTTCTAGTTGTGATACATTTGTCCAATATAAAATGTTAGGTTACAAAGAAAGCAATGGCCTCCGCTAGCGGACCCAGGGATCTGGGTGCGCACGTACTGTGTAATAGTAGTCCTTGATATATATATATTGCTCGTGAGAAATGTAGTACTCACACATTTGAAAATCACAACTAATACCACATTCCGACGAAAGAAAGAGTTGAGTAAGCGAAACTATATTTCGTTTGCTAACTGCAATCCTCTTAAGTAGTACAAAGTGGAGGGAGGATACAAATTTAAATAGTAACCTCTTACAAGGGAAAGGGAACTTTGAAATGAATAAATGTCACTACCCCCACCCTATGTGACCTGAGAATGATATGAGGTCGGGTCAGGGGGAGGGGAAAGGAAACTTGTTGACAATTTGTTTGGTGATGAATATTCCTGATATTATATCTGGGCTCCATTGGCCCATGGAAATATTCATCGTGGGCAAATATTCAATTAATGTGGTTTCCACCATTTTCCATCTGAACCCAGAGCCTCATTCATAAATAAGGACGTTATTTACTCCTTTGTTCAACAGAATATTGCGGAAGGACTCTTCACCTCCAACTGTTGCACTTCATCCCATTTTACCTTTCCAAAGTTAAAGTCTCCAAAGCTATAATCTCGATATCTAGACAAAATTTCAAGTTAATACATATATGCTTCTTACTAATTATTTGGACGATATTTCACCCCAAACTCTCGTTTATGTAATTCGTAAAATCGTAATTTCCACCATTCCTTCTACTTTCACTACCTTCCAAGTAACGCTCATTTTCACTACCATGATCACTCAATCGTCTGTTATTCTCGATAACACCCTCGCCCACTTCTGAAGCAAAATTTCATGTAAAAGTTCGGAACCAAAGATTACATCTGATTCATTCAAATTACATGCATTATGTTTCTAATGTTGTTTATATGAATACCGTTATATGAGCGTAACGTAATTCTCATATTTTTTTTTATTTTCAGAAACCGAGGCTCAAACTACACTCGATCCACCTCCCACTACTACACCCGACCTACCTCCCACTACTACACCCGATGTACCACCCACTACTACACCCGACCTACCTCCCACTACTACACCAGACCTACCTCCCACTACTACACCAGACCTACCTCCCACTACTACACCAGACATACCTCCCACTACTACACCCGACATACCTCCCACTACCACACCAGACCTACCTCCCACTACTACACCTGATCTACCTCCCACTACTACACCCGACCTACCTCCCACTACTACACCCGACCTACCTCCAACTACTACACCAGACCTACCTCCCACTACTACACCCGATCTACCTCCCACTACTACACCAGACCTACCTCCCACTACTACACCCGACCTACCTCCCACTACTACACCCGACCTACCTCCCACTACTACACCAGACCTACCTCCCACTACCACACCAGACCTACCTCCCACTACTACACCCGACCTACCTCCCACTACTACACCCGACCTACCTCCCACTACTACACCAGACCTACCTCCCACAACTACACCCGATCTACCTCCCACTACTACACCCGACCTACCTCCCACTACTACACCAGACCTTCCTCCCACTACTACACCAGACATACCTCCAACCACTACACCAGACCTACCTCCTACTACTACACCAGACATACCTCCCACTACTACACCCGACCTACCTCCCACTACTACACCCGATGTACCACCCACTACTACACCCGACATACCTCCCACTACTACACCAGACATACCTCCCACTACTACACCAGACCTACCTCCCACTACTACACCAGACCTACCTCCCACTACTACACCAGACCTACCTCCCACTACTACACCCGATCTACCTCCAACTACTACACCCGACCTACCTCCCACTACTACACCTGACCTACCTCCTACTACTACACCAGACCTACCTCCCACTACTATACCAGACCTACCTCCCACCACTACACCCGATGTACCACCCACTACTACACCCGACCTGCCTCCCACTACTACACCAGACCTACCTCCCACTACTACACCAGACATACCTCCCACTACTACACCCGACATACCTCCCACTACTACACCCGACCTACCTCCCACTACTACACCAGACCTACCTCCCACTACTACACCAGACTTACCTCCCACTACTACACCAGACCTACCTCCCACTACTACACCCGACCTTCCCCCCACTACTACACCAGACCTACCTCCCACCACTACACCAGACCTACCTCCCACTACTACACCAGACTTACCTCCCACTACTACACCAGACCTACCTCCCACTACTACACCCGACCTACCTCCCACTACTACACCCGATGTACCACCCACTACTACACCCGACCTACCTCCCACTACTACACCAGACCTACCTCCCACTACTACACCAGACCTACCTCCCACTACTACACCAGACATACCTCCCACTACTACACCCGACATACCTCCCACTACCACACCAGACCTACCTCCCACTACTACACCTGATCTACCTCCCACTACTACACCCGACCTACCTCCCACTACTACACCCGACCTACCTCCAACTACTACACCAGACCTACCTCCCACTACTACACCCGATCTACCTCCCACTACTACACCAGACCTACCTCCCACTACTACACCCGACCTACCTCCCACTACTACACCCGACCTACCTCCCACTACTACACCAGACCTACCTCCCACTACCACACCAGACCTACCTCCCACTACTACACCCGACCTACCTCCCACTACTACACCCGACCTACCTCCCACTACTACACCAGACCTACCTCCCACAACTACACCCGATCTACCTCCCACTACTACACCCGACCTACCTCCCACTACTACACCAGACCTTCCTCCCACTACTACACCAGACCTTCCTCCCACTACTACACCAGACATACCTCCAACCACTACACCAGACCTACCTCCTACTACTACACCAGACATACCTCCCACTACTACACCCGACCTACCTCCCACTACTACACCCGATGTACCACCCACTACTACACCCGACATACCTCCCACTACTACACCAGACATACCTCCCACTACTACACCAGACCTACCTCCCACTACTACACCAGACCTACCTCCCACTACTACACCAGACCTACCTCCCACTACTACACCCGATCTACCTCCAACTACTACACCCGACCTACCTCCCACTACTACACCTGACCTACCTCCTACTACTACACCAGACCTACCTCCCACTACTATACCAGACCTACCTCCCACCACTACACCCGATGTACCACCCACTACTACACCCGACCTGCCTCCCACTACTACACCAGACCTACCTCCCACTACTACACCAGACATACCTCCCACTACTACACCCGACATACCTCCCACTACTACACCCGACCTACCTCCCACTACTACACCAGACCTACCTCCCACTACTACACCAGACTTACCTCCCACTACTACACCAGACCTACCTCCCACTACTACACCCGACCTTCCCCCCACTACTACACCAGACCTACCTCCCACCACTACACCAGACCTACCTCCCACTACTACACCAGACATACCTCGTAATTTCCACCATTCCTTCTACTTTCACTACCTTCCAAGTAACGCTCATTTTCACTACCATGATCACTCAATCGTCTGTTATTCTCGATAACACCCTCGCACTTCTGAACAAGACACCGAGGCTCAAACTACACTCGATCCACCTCCCACTACTACACCGACCTACCTCCCACTACTACACCCGATGTACCACCCACTACTACACCCGACCTACCTCCCACTACTACACCAGACCTACCTCCCACTACTACACCAGACCTACCTCCCACTACTACACCAGACATACCTCCCACTACTACACCCGACATACCTCCCACTACCACACCAGACCTACCTCCCACTACTACACCTACCTCCCACTACTACACCCGACCTACCTCCCACTACTACACCCGACCTACCTCCAACTACTACACCAGACCTACCTCCCACTACTACACCCGATCTACCTCCCACTACTACACCAGACCTACCTCCCACTACTACACCCGACCTACCTCCCACTACTACACCCGACCTACCTCCCACTACTACACCAGACCTACCTCCCACTACCACACCAGACCTACCTCCCACTACTACACCCGACCTACCTCCCACTACTACACCCGACCTACCTCCCACTACTACACCAGACCTACCTCCCACAACTACACCCGATCTACCTCCCACTACTACACCCGACCTACCTCCCACTACTACACCAGACCTTCCTCCCACTACTACACCAGACATACCTCCAACCACTACACCAGACCTACCTCCTACTACTACACCAGACATACCTCCCACTACTACACCCGACCTACCTCCCACTACTACACCCGATGTACCACCCACTACTACACCCGACATACCTCCCACTACTACACCAGACATACCTCCCACTACTACACCAGACCTACCTCCCACTACTACACCAGACCTACCTCCCACTACTACACCAGACCTACCTCCCACTACTACACCCGATCTACCTCCAACTACTACACCCGACCTACCTCCCACTACTACACCTGACCTACCTCCTACTACTACACCAGACCTACCTCCCACTACTATACCAGACCTACCTCCCACCACTACACCCGATGTACCACCCACTACTACACCCGACCTGCCTCCCACTACTACACCAGACCTACCTCCCACTACTACACCAGACATACCTCCCACTACTACACCCGACATACCTCCCACTACTACACCCGACCTACCTCCCACTACTACACCAGACCTACCTCCCACTACTACACCAGACTTACCTCCCACTACTACACCAGACCTACCTCCCACTACTACACCCGACCTTCCCCCCACTACTACACCAGACCTACCTCCCACCACTACACCAGACCTACCTCCCACTACTACACCAGACTTACCTCCCACTACTACACCAGACCTACCTCCCACTACTACACCCGACCTACCTCCCACTACTACACCCGATGTACCACCCACTACTACACCCGACCTACCTCCCACTACTACACCAGACCTACCTCCCACTACTACACCAGACCTACCTCCCACTACTACACCAGACATACCTCCCACTACTACACCCGACATACCTCCCACTACCACACCAGACCTACCTCCCACTACTACACCTGATCTACCTCCCACTACTACACCCGACCTACCTCCCACTACTACACCCGACCTACCTCCAACTACTACACCAGACCTACCTCCCACTACTACACCCGATCTACCTCCCACTACTACACCAGACCTACCTCCCACTACTACACCCGACCTACCTCCCACTACTACACCCGACCTACCTCCCACTACTACACCAGACCTACCTCCCACTACCACACCAGACCTACCTCCCACTACTACACCCGACCTACCTCCCACTACTACACCCGACCTACCTCCCACTACTACACCAGACCTACCTCCCACAACTACACCCGATCTACCTCCCACTACTACACCCGACCTACCTCCCACTACTACACCAGACCTTCCTCCCACTACTACACCAGACATACCTCCAACCACTACACCAGACCTACCTCCTACTACTACACCAGACATACCTCCCACTACTACACCCGACCTACCTCCCACTACTACACCCGATGTACCACCCACTACTACACCCGACATACCTCCCACTACTACACCAGACATACCTCCCACTACTACACCAGACCTATTTCCCACTACTACACCAGACCTACCTCCCACTACTACACCAGACCTACCTCCCACTACTACACCCGATCTACCTCCAACTACTACACCCGACCTACCTCCCACTACTACACCTGACCTACCTCCTACTACTACACCAGACCTACCTCCCACTACTATACCAGACCTACCTCCCACCACTACACCCGATGTACCACCCACTACTACACCCGACCTGCCTCCCACTACTACACCAGACCTACCTCCCACTACTACACCAGACATACCTCCCACTACTACACCCGACATACCTCCCACTACTACACCCGACCTACCTCCCACTACTACACCAGACCTACCTCCCACTACTACACCAGACTTACCTCCCACTACTACACCAGACCTACCTCCCACTACTACACCCGACCTTCCCCCCACTACTACACCAGACCTACCTCCCACCACTACACCAGACCTACCTCCCACTACTACACCAGACTTACCTCCCACTACTACACCAGACCTACCTCCCACTACTACACCCGACCTACCTCCCACCACTACACCAGACCTACCTCCCACTACTACACCAGACCTACCTCCCACTACTACACCAGACATACCTCCAACTACAACACCCGACCTACCTCCCACTACTACACCAGACATACCTCCCACTACTACACCCGACCTACCTCCCACTACTACCCCCGACCTTCCTCCCACTACTACACCAGACCTACCTCCCACCACACCACCAGACCTACCTCCCACTACTACACCAGACATACCTCCCACTACAACACCCGATCTACCTCCCACTACTACACCAGACCTACCTCCCACTACTACACCCGACCTACCTCCCACTACTACACCAGACATTCCTCCCACTACTACACCAGACCTTCCTCCCACTACTACACCAGACCTACCTCCCACTACTACACCCGACCTACCTCCCACTACTACACCTGACCTACCTCCTACCACTACACCAGACCTACCTCCCACTACTACACCAGACCTTCCTCCCACTACTACACCCGACCTACCTCCCTCTACTACACCAGACCTTCCTCCCACTACTACACCAGACCTACCTCCCACTACTACACCCGATCTACCTCCCACTACTACACCCAACCTACCTCCCACTACTACACCCGACCTTCCTCCCACTACTACACCAGACCTACCTCCCACTACTACACCAGACCTACCCCCTACTACTACACCAGATCTACCTCCCACTACTACACCAGACCTACCTCCCACTACTACACCCGATGTACCACCCACTACTACACCCGACTTACCTCCCACTACTACACCAGACCTACCTCCCACTACTACACCCGACATACCTCCCACTACTACACCCGACCTACCTCCCACTACTACACCCGACCTACCACCAACTACTACACCCGACCTACCTCCCACTACTACACCAGACCTACCTCCCACTACTACACCAGACCTACCTCCCACTACTACACCAGACATACCTCCCACCACTACACCCGACCTACCTCCCACTACTACACCCAATCTTCCTCCCACTACTACACCAGACCTACCTCCAACCACTACACCCAACCTGCCTCCTACTACTACACCCGACCTACCTCCCACTACTACTCCCGACCTACCTCCCACTACTACACCCGATCTTCCTCCCACTACTACTCCCGACCTACCTCCCACTACTACTCCCGACCTACCTCCTACTACTACACCAGACCTTCCTCCCACTACTACACCAGACGTACCTCCAACCACTACACCAGACCTACCTCCTACTACTACACCAGACATACCTCCCACTACTACACCCGACCTACCTCCCACTACTACACCCGATCTACCTCCAACTACTACACCCGACCTACCTCCCACTACTACACCTGACCTACCTCCTACTACTACACCAGACCTACCTCCCACTACTATACCAGACCTACCTCCCACCACTACACCCGATGTACCACCCACTACTACACCCGACCTGCCTCCCACTACTACACCAGACCTACCTCCCACTTCTACACCAGACATACCTCCCACTAATACACCCGACATACCTCCCACTACTACACCCGACCTACCTCCCACTACTACACCAGACCTACCTCCCACTACTACACCAGACTTACCTCCCACTACTACACCAGACCTACCTCCCACTACTACACCCGACCTTCCCCCCACTACTACACCAGACCTACCTCCCACCACTACACCAGACCTACCTCCCACTACTACACCAGACTTACCTCCCACTACTACACCAGACCTACCCCCCACTACTACACCAGACCTACCTCCCACTACTACACCCGACCTACCTCCCACTACTACACCCGACCTACCTCCCACTACTACACCAGACCTACCTCCCACTACTACACCAGACATACCTCCCACTACAACACCCGACCTACCTCCCACTACTACACCAGACATACCTCCCACTACTACACCCGACCTACCTCCCACTACTACCCCCGACCTTCCTCCCACTACTACACCAGACCTACCTCCCACCACACCACCAGACCTACCTCCCACTACTACACCAGACATACCTCCCACTACTACACCCGATCTACCTCCCACTACTACACCCGACCTACCTCCCACTACTACACCCGACCTACCTCCCACTACTACACCAGACATTCCTCCCACTACTACACCAGACCTTCCTCCCACTACTACACCCGACTTACCTCCCACTACTACACCCGACCTACCTCCCACTACTACACCTGACCTACCTCCTACCACTACACCAGACCTACCTCCCACTACTACACCAGACCTTCCTCCCACTACTACACCCGACCTACCTCCCTCTACTACACCAGACCTTCCTCCCACTACTACACCAGACCTACCTCCCACTACTACACCCGATCTACCTCCCACTACTACACCCAACCTACCTCCCACTACTACACCCGACCTTCCTCCCACTACTACACCAGACCTACCTCCCACTACTACACCAGACCTACCTCCCACTACTACACCAGACCTACCTCCCACTACTACACCAGACCTACCTCCCACTACTACACCCGATGTACCACCCACTACTACACCCGACTTACCTCCCACTACTACACCAGACCTACCTCCCACTACTACACCCGACATACCTCCCACTACTACACCCGACCTACCTCCCACTACTACACCCGACCTACCCCCAACTACTACACCCGACCTACCTCCCACTACTACACCAGACCTACCTCCCACTACTACACCCGACCTACCTCCCACTACTACACCAGACATACCTCCCACCACTACACCCGACCTACCTCCCACTACTACACCAGAGATACCTCCCACTACTACACCAGACCTACCTCCAACCACTACACCATACCTGCCTCCCACTACTACACCAGACCTACCTCCCACTACTACTCCCGACCTACCTCCCACTACTACACCCGATCTACCTCCCACTACTACTCCCGACCTACCTCCCACTACTACTCCCGACCTACCTCCTACTACTACACCAGACCTTCCTCCCACTACTACACCAGACCTACCTCCAACCACTACACCAGACCTACCTCCTACTACTACACCAGACATACCTCCCACTACTACACCCGACCTACCTCCCACTACTACACCCGATGTACCACCCACTACTACACCCGACATACCTCCCACTACTACACCAGACATACCTCCCACTACTACACCAGACATACCTCCCACTACTACACCAGACCTACCTCCCACTACTACACCAGACCTACCTCCCACTACTACACCCGATCTACCTCCAACTACTACACCCGACCTACCTCCCACTACTACACCTGACCTACCTCCTACTACTACACCAGACCTACCTCCCACTACTATACCAGACCTACCTCCCACCACTACACCCGATGTACCACCCACTACTACACCAGACCTACCTCCCACTACTACACCAGACTTACCTCCCACTACTACACCAGACCTACCTCCCACTACTACACCCGACCTTCCCCCCACTACTACACCAGACCTACCTCCCACCACTACACCAGACCTACCTCCCACTACTACACCAGACTTACCTCCCACTACTACACCAGACCTACCCCCCACTACTACACCAGACCTACCTCCCACTACTACACCCGACCTACCTCCCACTACTACACCCGACCTACCTCCCACTACTACACCAGACCTACCTCCCACTACTACACCAGACATACCTCCCACTACAACACCCGACCTACCTCCCACTACTACACCAGACATACCTCCCACTACTACACCCGACCTACCTCCCACTACTACCCCCGACCTTCCTCCCACTACTACACCAGACCTACCTCCCACCACACCACCAGACCTACCTCCCACTACTACACCAGACATACCTCCCACTACTACACCCGATCTACCTCCCACTACTACACCCGACCTACCTCCCACTACTACACCCGACCTACCTCCCACTACTACACCAGACATTCCTCCCACTACTACACCAGACCTTCCTCCCACTACTACACCCGACTTACCTCCCACTACTACACCCGACCTACCTCCCACTACTACACCTGACCTACCTCCTACCACTACACCAGACCTACCTCCCACTACTACACCAGACCTTCCTCCCACTACTACACCCGACCTACCTCCCTCTACTACACCAGACCTTCCTCCCACTACTACACCAGACCTACCTCCCACTACTACACCCGATCTACCTCCCACTACTACACCCAACCTACCTCCCACTACTACACCCGACCTTCCTCCCACTACTACACCAGACCTACCTCCCACTACTACACCAGACCTACCTCCCACTACTACACCAGACCTACCTCCCACTACTACACCAGACCTACCTCCCACTACTACACCCGATGTACCACCCACTACTACACCCGACTTACCTCCCACTACTACACCAGACCTACCTCCCACTACTACACCCGACATACCTCCCACTACTACACCCGACCTACCTCCCACTACTACACCCGACCTACCCCCAACTACTACACCCGACCTACCTCCCACTACTACACCAGACCTACCTCCCACTACTACACCCGACCTACCTCCCACTACTACACCAGACATACCTCCCACCACTACACCCGACCTACCTCCCACTACTACACCCAATCTTCCTCCCACTACTACACCAGACCTACCTCCAACCACTACACCATACCTGCCTCCCACTACTACACCAGACCTACCTCCCACTACTACTCCCGACCTACCTCCCACTACTACACCCGATCTACCTCCCACTACTTCTCCCGACCTACCTCCCACTACTACTCCCGACCTACCTCCTACTACTACACCAGACCTTCCTCCCACTACTACACCAGACCTACCTCCAACCACTACACCAGACCTACCTCCTACTACTACACCAGACATACCTCCCACTACTACACCCGACCTACCTCCCACTACTACACCCGATGTACCACCCACTACTACACCCGACATACCTCCCACTACTACACCAGACATACCTCCCACTACTACACCAGACATACCTCCCACTACTACACCAGACCTACCTCCCACTACTACACCAGACCTACCTCCCACTACTACACCCGATCTACCTCCAACTACTACACCCGACCTACCTCCCACTACTACACTTGACCTACCTCCTACTACTACACCAGACCTACCTCCCACTACTATACCAGACCTACCTCCCACCACTACACCCGATGTACCACCCACTACTACACCCGACCTGCCTCCCACTACTACACCAGACCTACCTCCCACTACTACACCAGGCATACCTCCCACTACTACACCCGACATACCTCCCACTACTACACCCGACCTACCTCCCACTACTACACCAGACCTACCTCCCACTACTACACCAGACTTACCTCCCACTACTACACCAGACCTACCTCCCACTACTACACCCGACCTTCCCCCCACTACTACACCAGACCTACCTCCCACCACTACACCAGACCTACCTCCCACTACTACACCAGACTTACCTCCCACTACTACACCAGACCTACCCCCCACTACTACACCAGACCTACCTCCCACTACTACACCCGACCTACCTCCCACTACTACACCCGACCTACCTCCCACTACTACACCAGACCTACCTCCCACTACTACACCAGACATACCTCCCACTACAACACCCGACCTACCTCCCACTACTACACCAGACATACCTCCCACTACTACACCCGACCTACCTCCCACTACTACACCCGACCTTCCTCCCACTACTACACCAGACTTTCCTCCCACCACACCACCAGACCTACCTCCCACTACTACACCAGACATACCTCCCACTACTACACCCGATCTACCTCCCACTACTACACCCGACCTACCTCCCACTACTACACCCGACCTACCTCCCACTACTACACCAGACATTCCTCCCACTACTACACCCGACCTTCCTCCCACTACTACACCAGACCTACCTCCCACTACTACACCCGACCTACCTCCCACTACTACACCTGACCTACCTCCTACCACTACACCAGACCTACCTCCCACTACTACACCAGACCTTCCTCCCACTACTACACCCGACCTACCTCCCTCTACTACACCAGACCTTCCTCCTACTACTACACCAGACCTACCTCCCACTACTACACCCGATCTACCTCCCACAACTACAACAGGCCTACCTCCCACTACTACATCCGACCTACGTCCCACTACTACACCCGACCTTCCTCCCAGTACTACTTCCAACCTACCTCCCACTACTACACCCGACCTACCTCCCACTTCTACACCCGACCTACCTTCTACTACTACACCCGATGTATTTCCCCCAACTACATCTCTCTTTTCTATTAATACTACTTCTACCTTCCCTACCACCATCCCTACCACCGTTCTCACTACTTCTACCACCAGTCCTCCAGCATATATATATGGTAAGCATTGGTTGGTAATTTCTTGTTCCCGACGTGTATATTGTTCATATAGGGTAACGAAGTTTTTTTTCCTGATCTGTTTGGATTATGTTGTAGTTTGTTTTCTTATTCAGACTTACTTTGTACCTGTGCCATGCCTTAATTCTCTGGGTTCTTTAGGTTACTGCTATATTCTTGGCGACCCTTACATTTTCACCTTCGACGGAGCCTTCTACCAGTGGCATCGCAAGTGCACCTACAGCCTCTTGCAAATTGGAACGGAGATGCTGCCAGACTTCGGGATCTTCATGGAGTTCGTGTCCTGCGGAAACAGATTCTTCTCCGGCGTGTCCTGCCCTGGCCCGATCGAAATCCGCTCGGGTGGCACTGTGGTTCGCGTGCCGGATCTCCAGACACCATCCAGGGTGAGTCCACCTAAGACTTTTGTCCAAAGACGGAAAGTAAAGGTAATGTTGCTTGCCCCCAAAGTCCCTCAAATACGGGTCTTCACTATCACGTTACTCATAAGTCCTTTTGGTGCTTCCTACGGATGCATTATGGAAATAAAAAAATTAGGTGTGGGTTGAGAGATTTGTATATTGTAAGTACAGTAGGTCCAGAAGCACGACAGAATTCCTCACCTGTTAAGCGCCCACCTCTACCATACATGGCCAAATGATCCACCCTCACATATTACAAAACTAATATGTCATGATTCTCTCAGACATACCGAAAGCCAGTCTTGGCTGATGACAAGGTGGCCCTGACTTCAGCAATCGGATTTTGTTCCGGAGTTGACCATGAGCTGTCCTGGCGTGGATCACTCCATCGTGGTGACAATAGAAACTAGTGCCGACGGAGTCAGTTATGCCTTATGGGGTCACCGGACGTGGTTTAAATGTTTGCAGTACGGACTTGGCATGCATATTTCGGTTCTTAGTTTTAAATGTTACTATTATGGTTTGCTTATACTGGGACTTACCGACGTTTGATGTGCTTCGGGTAGAGAATTCATGTGCTTTTAGGCAAACCTCTGACAGACATAATCCACTGCCTTTGGCTACCTGATTTCTCTTATGTCAGGACAAGCTAGAGGCAGCAGGTGACTCTGTACGGTTTGGGCTAGCCGTGAGAATGGCTACTATTTCTCTGTGGTATTCAAAATAAGGAAATTTTATTCTAGTTGACAATGGATTTAAGTGGATTTATTAATTTAGGGTGACATCAACTTCAGAGGCATCAGCAATGAACGGGTCCAAAAACCAGTCAGGCACGGTCATTTGAAGTAGGCTAGAAAAGCAAGTTTCCATATCATTATGCAACTGCTTCAGATGGTTGACATGCACTGCTAGAGCAGCATCAAGCAGCTCGGTGGATATACTTGCTAAGGATGGAAACTGGGCAAACTCCCATCTTCCAATGTTCAGCCAGAACAGCTTGAGATTCCCTATAAATGCAGTGATCGCCTCCTTGCGTGAAAACAAGGAGGAGTCATTTCCTTGAAGCTCTTTGTTCAGAACATTTAACTTTTCAATTATGTCTAACAGGTAGAGTATATCGCTCTTTGCATCAACAAGCTTTTGTCCGAGTTCCGTCTCACTCAAGAAAGAGATAACACTGTCCCAAACTGCAACAAAACGTTGCAAATGATTACCCTTTGACAGCCACCTTACTTCCGTGTGCAACACAAATCGTTCGAATTCTTCATTATTCTTCCCACATAGTTGCTGAAAAAGGTGATCGTGCAGAGCATGCTTTTTTCAAGTTGACAGCTTTGATAACATGCCCAAGTGCTTCATGCAGACCTCCTGCTAAGTTTTTGGCGACCAGGTGCTGCCGGTAAACAACACAACGCGCGCAAACGACGTTGGGGACATACTTTTTCAAGTACGCACTGAATCCCCGATACCTTCCGATCATAGCAGCAGCGCCATCTGTTGCACAAGCCACGATGTTCTTGAGTGGAATGTTGTTTTCCTCAAAATATGCCTCAAGTTTTTTGAAGATTGACTCGCCTTTAGTGTCAGTTGTTAATTTCAGTGCAAAAATCAGTTCTTCACGTATTCCATCAACATCAAGGAACCTTGCGAACGCCATCAAAAGGGCAGAATTATCAGGTAAAGTAGTTTCGTCAAGTTGAAGCGAGAACTCATTCACCTGCAGTTTTAAGACTAATTGGCTCTCAACATCAGCAGCCATTTCATCGATGCGTCGCGATACTGAAGAGTTGCTCAGCGGAATAACACTAGTGATCTCTAGTGGACTTCATGACTGTTGAATTCACTAGAATCAGTACAGAGAAGAATGACCAAAATGATACACGGACTCGGAAATTTGCCTTATGAAGAGAGGCTTAGGCACCTAAACTTACACTCTCTGGAAAGACGCAGAGTGCGGGGTGATCTAATAGAAGTGTTCAAGTGGATCAAAGGCTATAACAACGGTGAAGCAAACAGGGCAGGACTCGCAGTAATGGGTATAAACTGGACAAATTTAGATTTAAGAAGGAAATAGACAAGAATTGGTTTACTAATAGGGTGGTCGATGAATGAAATAAACTTAGTAACCATGTAGTAAGCGCTGAAACTATCAGTTGTTTAAAAAAAAAACGATTAGACAACTTTATGGATGGGGATGACAGGTGGTGATGGATACGGAGCTGCCTAGTGTAGGCCTTATGGTCTCTTGCAGTCTCCTTTTATTCTTATGTTCTTATGTGAAAGCACTATGGCCACTACCGGCATGATGAGAGATTCACCAATAGTATGAGGTTTGCCTGCTTTTGCGATCAAATTGGATATCTTGTAAGAAACCAGCATTCCTCTCTCTATTTTTACCACTTTTTGGGTGAACATACGATTCACTGTCATCCTTCCTTGGAACTCATCATTTAAATTCTTGAAAAACTCTAGCGGCTTGTCTTTCTTGTCTTTATGCGCAGTCTCCAGATTTTTTTTTTTTTTTTTTTTTTTTTTTTTTTTTTTTTTTTTTTTTTTTTTTTTTTTTTTTTTTTTTAAGTTTAGTTTGCAGGGGCGCATACTCTCATTTGACATGGAGGCCTTGTATATCAGCCACATGGGCATTGCAGAATTTTGTGGAGACTCGAGAATCCATAAGCAAGATATTCGACTGAATATTGCCTCCATTTTTTCTTAGATGCACTAGCTATACTTTTCTGGAACATAAACAAACGAAACTCATTAATACTAAGTATCGATGTTATTGAATGGGAAATATCTGCCCTCCAAATAACTAAGCAAGCTAACAAATAAACAAAAACTATTAGCCATAAGTTTTGCATTTCGCGAAAAGGAATGCAGTCTGCTCTTTACACACAGCTTTTAACATGCATACCAGAAATGAGATGCATTCTTTGCTCACAATCTGAAGCAAAACGACGAAAATAAACTTATGGTTTAATGCGAAAATTCAGCGATAGCGAAGCAATAGGAGAAAAAAAAAACAATCATAGGGAAAAGAAAACTCCAGATTGGCCCTGTCCTAGCCCACAACGAAACAAATACCTCAACAGAAAGCCGCTTCCCAATACTAGGTACCTACCCAACGTGTAGAGCAGATTTTTGCAGTAGCAGAGCCGAGAGTCAAGTGCTTGTATTCGGTCTGGCACGAACCCTTTGTTGTGCCACTTTTATCTTGCGAACAGTGTTTCCGGCGGTACCATGAGTTGTGACGCTTTCATCTCGCGAGTCAGCGCCGGAAGTCTGCTGCTGCAGCCTGTATGTGTGTGTGTGTGTGCGTACTAACTCTGTGGCGCATCTATGCGGCTACACCGCCATAATCCCACTGACACATGAATCACACGCGCTTGCTCACACGCTCGATTGCATCGATATATAATTGTCATGTGCCACCATTTATCCTCGCTAACAAACAAAATTCCTCTGTGGCTCGCCGTGACCTCCCGTGGCCCTCCATTTCTTAAAATTGGCCGCGTGGCCCCCTGAAAAAATCACATGGCCCCCGTTGAGAAACACTGGGTTAGAGGAACATAGTAAACAAAAAATCCAGGACAAATGAACCTTTAATGTATTTTCTACGACTTACCTTAAAGGAAGCGTTCTTCCCCTTAATCAGTGGGGTCTTGTATAATGATAGTGTCTTTCTATCTCTTTGCAGAACTTGATATTACACGAATTTGTGGTGGAATCTGCATCATATTTATATTTAATTTGTTATGGAGCGACCCGTTTTCCTCTTCCTATGTTGATGTATACATACATCTACCGTTTCCTTTGAAACACATTTGCCTGTTAGAGTTCTGTAATTTTGATGGTTTTGGTTTTCGGTAAACTCAAACATGTTGAGTCTTTCATTGCAAATACAGTTGACGATCATAATGTACCACTCATTCCTGAAACTCTTTGGCAGTTGAGCGTGGATGGTTTGGAGGTGACCTTATCTAGAGAAGCAGCCGTCATCGCCACCAACGTTGCTGCAAGGAGCCAAGATTATTGTGCTGAAATTGCAGTTGGACCATGGGGCATTGTTGTAAGTTGGTCGTGCATATAATTTAAAAACCCGCGAAACTTAATCGAGGTCCCACCCAATCATGTAGTTCCCAAGGCTTTTTACATTTCTATATTTTTCTTGTTAATCTCTGTCTTCTTCTCCCTCTCTCTCATGACACACAATTCGCTTCCAGGCTCATATTTTGAAAACCTCTAAAGATAGCGTGACGAACAAGCGGACATGCAAACGGGTGGACGGACAAGAATGTTTCTGATGATAAGATACATTTAAAATTTCCAGTGTTTTTTATCACTCTACATGCTCGGAATACACACACACAGTAAGCCGGTTACATAGAAACTATTTCACAACGATACATCATAAATAACAATCCAAAGTTTCTACACAAAGACATTTGCCACCCACAACTTTAGGTAATATTTATCATTGCAAATCTGCATCAGTTCGTCAACTTTTCCGCACTCTTCTGTTCATGTACTGTTCGGCTACTCATTTGTTGATGAATGTTTACCGTATATATGCATATGTTTTTGTGGATATACAGTACTTACACACACACACACACACACACACACACACACACACACACACACACACACACACACACACACACACACACACACACACACACACACACACACACACACACACACACACACACATACACACACACACCACCATCTGTTATCAATTCTTCCCAAATTACATCTCCACAGTTGAAATCACCAATAAGAGTTATATTTCCGCTTTTCTCTATAAACCCTTCTAATTGCTCAGGTGTATTGTTTATTATTTCTCTACACTTTACTTCATTCCATGTTCTTGTTTTGGGAGGGATGTATATCAGTATATATGTATATATTATTATATACATATGTTTTTTATCTTCATATCCATATTTTTGGTCATATCTTCTTTCATTTGCACCTTTTCCATCTCGATGTAATTTCTTTACTGCTCTCATCCCTCCTCTATTTTTTTCCTGTCCCTTCACCATATGGTGTGTGTGTGTGTGTGTGTGTGTGTGTGTGTGTGTGTGTGTGTGTGTGTGTGTGTGTGTGTGTGTGTGTGTGTGTGTGTGTGTGTGTGTGTGTGTGTGTGTGTGTGTGTGTGTGTGTGTGTGTGTGTGTGTGTGTGTGTGTGTGTGTGTGTGTGTGTGTGTGTGTGTGTGTGTATGTGCGAGCACCTGCGTGTGGTCTGTGTAAGTGTAAGTGCTTAAATTTGCATATGAGAGGGGTCATATGTCCCTTAGAATATAGGAAATGGTCATTCACTACTTCCGCCCAACTACATATTCATTAAAGCATGCTATGACCTCTACACACATCCTCATCCCCAGGTGGTCGTCTGCTCTCTCTTGATCTCGATCCGAGCCCCAAAACATTTGTCAGATGAACTGGGTGGACTCTGCGGCAACTTTGACGATAGGAGGTACAACGACTTCCGTGCTCGAGATGGGACACTCTACTCACCAAACTTCAACCCATCTCCTCTTTTCCCAACATCTTGGGAGGTGAGTAGCTTATATTCAGGGAAGACAGAACGAATGACAGAATCTGGGAAGGAATGGAGGGCTGTGTGGGTGTGATACAAGTAAGAAAATAAGGGAGGATGAAAAGTCCGGTCAAGAAATGCTGGGCACCACGGTTGACAATTTATACATTCAAATGGTTAGGTGGTTCCTCCATGATGTAAAGAGAGCGGAAGGTCTGGAGTGAACCTGGAGTTTCCCTTTTATATTGTCTATCTTGATTGTCAGTATTCCATACAGCAGCACTGGGGTTTGATTATAAGTAGTTAATATTCTAAGGACTTTTTAGTATCCCTACTGACCAGTCTCACATTAGTCTATGGTAGAGAAAAATCTCTCATACAGATGAGTATTAGTTTTTTCTAATGATGCCCCTCATTTTTGCTCCCTCTCTGAATTTATCCTTTACTACTTCTAGGTCTTCAGATTTTTTTTTTTTTTTATGTCACTGTAGTAGAGGGTCAAAATACCGTCATCGCCTTCCATGTGTGCCATGGAGGACGATTAAATGGACAAATTGGGGAACTGGGGAGAGGGCCCTCTTTGTGTTCTCCTGCGAAGAGATAGATGAAGCACAGTTGTTCTACTGCTGCCATACTAGACCGGTTACTCCGTTGGTTTCCCGCCAATGACATGTTAGCTCCGCTGCTACCAACACTTTCCGTTCCCTTCTGTTATATAGTAATTCTTCATTCACTACAATTTTCTTCAATTTCTTTTTTATCCTTTTAGTATTGTAAGTCACTCATATGTAGGCCCCATGCCTCTTTCGTAACGTATGCATTTAGTCAAGTTCTATTACTCAGTAACGAAGGTGAATTAAATTGAACTTCTTTTCTTCATTTTCTTCACGAATTCTGGTACAACGTATGATCTTAGGTACACCAGAAGATTCCCACCTGGGATCCTCCTACACCCACCAAGCCAAGTCTGCTTCGATGTCACTATTTAATTTATCCAATAACTTTGAACGTTACAAATAAATGCCACCCTTTAAGGGCGTGACTCTACCTCCATGCACCAATAATTTTTCTCCTCCTACACCCTTTTCTCCAATCAGAGAGACTGTTATACTTTCTCAAGCAATATTGTTTACGCAAGCAATCTGTCGCAAGCTGAGCGTGGCTTGTATGTTTACATTTCGTTACATCATCACTATTATCGATACTCTAGCTTGTGTTTACAAACTTTAGGCAGTAAGTGAGAATATGCAACTCTGCACTTCCTATCGGCCATTGTTTCAAAACATCCAAGTAATAAAATTTGCATATCATTTCACCTACCCCTCTATCTACTTAAATGTCTACCTCTATCTACCGGCCTCTTACAGACATATCTAACCAACTCCAGCACGCCATTGTAAGTGCTACTCTGGCTTATAAGTGTGTGATGGCGGTAAGGTTGAAGCACACCTTAGGCCTTGTTTTATTGCAATATATGTTCTTACTGAGGCGTATGAACTTGAAGCGATGCACTATGCCAAGCTTGACTGTATAGCCAACTAGTGTCAGAAGATCGAGCACTGCTGATTCCTAGTTCCAGCGACAAGAACCATTCCAGTGGTCATAGTATAGTAATGCCGAAAGAGTGGCAAAGGAGATCAGTCACATCCATCTTAGTACTCCCTGGAGTGGCTCAAAAAATTGCAGAATTTAGTGGAATGCTGAGTACATTGGGAACGGTCATAGAATTGTGGCCGCAACACTCAGGGTCACCATTTGTAGTGTTAGGTTACTACACAATGCTGAAGGTAGACGTCAGTGAGAGAAATAAATTATTCAAACTCCAATTCTCTTGGGACTGTTTATCAAAAATATAATGCGAGGTATAGTCGACCAAAGCCGATGTCTTGGCTGTGGAACATAATTCTTTATGCAAGATTGATATATGTTACATTTAATACCACCACGAATACATTTGCTTACGTATTGCAATTTAAACTTTATGAAATAACAGTACTAATATTTACAGACATTTACACATATATATGAGAGACGTAATAGTATTAATGTTATATATCCATAATAAAAGGTTTAGCGGGGTGACAATATTAATAAATGAAACGACTTATAGTGCGCGAATTCTACAGAGAACGAAGCTTGCGTTCTTTGCCGGCGTCTTAGGTACTAAACGCGTTCGGAGAATCATTGAATATTGCTGGAATGACTATGCATTAACCGAGCTCCGTGAGATTCGGCCTAAGCCTGTTACCAGCCTAATTCGTGAATATCAACTCCGGCTACATAAATATGTGGTACGCTTCCCTGATGTTGATCCCATCCGCAAGCTGATCTCCACACAAGACAACCCACAACACAATGGAGGAGACGAAAGGAAAATCCACAGAGCTCACGGCTAGGGCAAATCGACCTATCCTACCAAGAGCTTTTTAGAATGGGAAGGGTGTCTGCATGGAATTTTTCTCGGGAATTAGAGTCTGCATGTAAGTGAAGTGACACGACCACTGGTGTATGGTCAAAATTATTTAGCGGGTTCAGGACAACCAACGTCCTTTGAACTAGTCAAACAAGCAGGGTACCAGCTTGCCTTTCTTTATGTTCTACTTCTCATGTAGAAACTCAACACTGTTGTCAACACTGATTTTTCCTCGGGTCCAAGGAAGGACAGATTACATTCGTCCATTATCGTGTAAGCTCTCTTGAATAAAGTAATACTTGGATAATGTAGTTCACAATTCAGACTCTGGACTGATGGGCACGTTTACCATCGAGATAACTTCTGGTCCAGACGGGTGAAGATTGAGAAAAGTGAAATTGCTGTAAATATAACGTGGTTTTCCTGTGAACATTTCTTTCTAATAGAACAGATTCATGTTTTCTATGCATTCCATTGCACTTAGTGTTACCTTTACCATCCGCTTTTCAAGCCATTGGTTTGATTTGGCTTAATCATTGCGCATGCAGTTGATGTAAGGGATCCAGCTATTTTTATAGGACTTTCACTGCCTGAGACAATATTTCATGTAATGTAAAAAAGAAATTAAATTAAATTAACGTAGAGATAAAGACAAATGTGAATGTTTTTTTTTCAGGAAACTGGATGTAGTGACTCTTTGTACAGCCAGGCTGACGTTTCACTTCGTCAGGTACGTATCGCATACCACATTCATAATAACAGTTATTGTGAAATGAGCCACTAGGATGATACTTAGTAGATTCACGCTGAGAACTACAACAACGGGCATAATGAGTCTTTATCAAGCTATCTGTAAAATGTTATATGTTGTTCAAAAATATATTTTCTCGCCGGTTTGTAGGAGGAAATGATAACGCTATACCATTGACTAGGGTGAAGGCATCCTTGGGAGTAAGGATGAGACCACATCGGGTGAGAGTTTACCTGTGGACCTGGGTTCCGGAAGGTGCTGAGGCGGACGTTTATAGGCCTTTGGGATATCGGGGGTTAACCAAAGAGCTTGGGCGGAATTCCTGGGTCCAGGCTAACTGAACCTGTGGACCGGGATGCTTGAGGAGCACCTGGGGCACCAGGCCAGGGACCAGTAAGTTCCCTACCGGAGCCAGGTCAGCAGAGAGGGACCGTGTCACTAGGGGCTCAGCATAGTCAGTGCTGGAGGGCGGGTCAACTGGACATTTCAACTTGAAGACGCCCCGCCGACTCATTTCTTGTTGAAAAGAGACTATTTTGGCGATATCGAAGATATTAATAATTCTTCATTCTACTGAAGCAGAAAAATAACTAATCATGGGTTATGGATTGCAAGTAACAGCAAAATGAGAGACTACCTGCAGAATTACCCTAAATCATTCTTCTTCCCAAAAATGCCTGGTAAAACAGTTTATGCCGTTGTCTTGGGTATATAACATGTGAACATGTGGGGGCCTTACAGATAGCGAGTCATAATGTGATAACGGCTTAAGAACATAAGAATGGAGGAGAGTGCATGAAACCATAAGGCCTATACTAGACGGTTCCATGTCCCTTACCACCGTTCATCTCAATCCATAAAGTTATCCCATCTTCTCTTGAAATAACCAATTATTTCAGCGTTCACTACATGGCTTCTAAGTCTATTCCATTCGTTAACAACTTTGTTGGTAAAACAGTTCTTGCCTATTTCCTTCTTAAACCAACGAAATACATTTCTTTCCCTCTGAAATTGCAGGAGCGTAGTGTGATGGTAAGGCGAATACGGTCCATCTCGACCACCACCTCACCGGTGGACCCTAATACGAATAGATGCCAAGAAAACCAGACTGCTTTGATCGAAGCCGAAGCAGTCTGCGAAGAGGAGAGAGCTTCTTTAGATCAGAATCATCCAATACTTCTCGACGCCGTTTATAGTAAGTGTGGACAGTAGGATCTGTGCGGAAGACCACCACCTTCCTCTTTCTCTCTCTCTCTCTCTCTCTCTCTCTCTCTCTCTCTCTCTCTCTCTCTCTCTCTCTCTCTCTCTCTCTCTTCTCTCTCTCTCTCTTCCTTCTCTATAAACATGGTTGTGACTAAGAGGAAAGAAATGGAGTTTGAAAGGTGGTGGCACACTAGGCTAGCATGCTACTTGCTTTTCCTACTTTGAGTAGAAACGACTTCGATTACAATATTCTAGACTTGGTAAGAACATCTCAACAATGTGTCTAACATTCACATAGGTTTAACTTCTCTTGGTTCGTCATTCAGCTTCTTATCACATGACACAGGAGTAATCTAACATTTCGAAAATTGAAGAAAAAATCCTAACCGAAGTCGCGTCTACTCAATCGAAGTAGCAAAAGCAAGTAGCATGCTAGCGAGAAATGCCTAGTGTGCCGCCACCTTAAGACCTAAGGTTTTCAAAACAGAGTGAATACTAAGGAAAGAGTTCAAGTCAGAGGTGAGGTCTAGGTTAAAAGTAATACTGGAATCGCTAGAAAATTTTGTAGGGAACTGAAGTACTTTTAAAAACCTCCCATTGCCAATTTAAAGCATACCTACTACTGTCGTCATGTTTTGAAAAAGTTGGTTTAGGAAGTGTGTGTGTATGTGAGTATATCCGTGTGATTCACCATGGTGACTGTTACCTGCCTCAACAGACCCCAAAGCATATCATAGGGCAAAGAAAAGAAAAAAGTATTTGTGTGTGATGTAGGTGTTTAGGTACTGTTTTGATGTTTCTTGGCGTGTGTGGATGTGCTGTGTTTGTGGAGGCTACGGCAAGTGTTTGTGTGCCTTACATGTCAAGGTGATCCCTGACTTTGAGGACTTTTGTTTCATAGTGTTTGTGATCTGTAGGTGTTGTGTTTGTGCAGCCTGTAATGTTCTTTAGGGTTTTGATTTGTATGGTCTGTAAGGTGTTGAGGTGCTTCTTAGTGAGATTAGGGGCTCACGTGTGGCTCGCATAATTCATCACTGAGTGTATGCTTTGTTTCTATATTGTGGTAATAGTTTCTTTGCTTTATCATATTATTGTTCCTGCAATTGATTTAAGTGCGTTAAGTCTAGGTGTGCATTTAGCCTTTATGTTTGTGATGTGTTGTTTGGATGACATGGATGTTAAACTGCTTTCAATTTAGGAAATAGTTATTTTAATTCCACAGCTGCTTTGACGTATAAATGTGTATAAATATTTTATTTTTTTATTTTTTTATTTTTTAGATTTTGAAATCATTCTTATTTATTCACTTATATCTTTTTATTTTTCAATGAACAAATCAAGTAAGTGTAATTATAACTGAACACAGTATTTTTGAACGAAGTCCAATACTATATTACGATATTCAAACGTACCATAACTATTATTTAAACATACATATTTCAAAATATTGTGTGATTGAGAAAAGAAGACAATACGAGAAAAGACACTTTAGATGTATAAGTGAATAAAATGAGCAAATCAAGTTCAGTGAATCAAATTAAGTGAATCAAGTCAAGTGAATTAATTGGCCAGCTACGCCATAATGATCCGCCGGTTGTTTTTTGAAGTAGAAATTTAATCAATCCCCAATACATACACAAATCTGTAATACTCTCCTCATGAATTACCATAATCGCCTGGTGAGCAAAGGAGGCTACACCGCAATAATATTACATCTAACTCTTTTTCGTTAATATATCGTATATTATGTTTAATGAATGCCTTAAAGACATCTGCATGTATGAGATATAGTCTTAGAATGACGCTTTGTAGCTCCATTAGGCGCGAACCTTTCTTCGAATTTGTTTCCTGTCCCTTAACCCTGGCAATGGTTTCGTTTATCGAACCCCCTTGTATGTCGTCAACTATCTCTCCCATTTCAGGGAGTACTTCAGGTTATGGATTATATGTTTCGTCTAGCTGTCTATGAAGGGTGTGTAGTCTAGGTCTGTGGGGTATTATTTCTTACGTCAAATGATCGTCAGGGTGAGGGGTGAGATGGCTTATCTGCGCAAGATGGTTTATAAGTATGTTTACTTATTGTCTGAAGATAAGTTGACTGTTGCTGTGGTTACTGCTGTGTGAGAGCGCGTTGTGTTACTGTTGGATAGCGTAATGCTGTTGAATGCCTCGTATATCTTTCTGGTATTTGTTTCGTGATTGAGTTAACAAATGTTTGCAAATGTGTTTTTTGTTTATGTATTTTGTTGTTGATCTAAGTGTTTAGGGCTTGTATTTGGTCTGCTATGTTCTGAGGGGTAGGCGTAGGAGTATTGTGTTTAAGTGTGTCGTGTTGTCTGATGAGGCCTCGGATTTCTGGTGTGAAGTTTGTTTGGGTATTGTGAATTTCTGTTACTTCCGGGGATGCATTTCTTGTCTGCGTTTTGTATGATTGTATTAAAGGTGTGCACATCAGCGTCTATATGGTTGGTGTACAATTTTGTGTTTCGAATTATTGTTCTGTCTCTTCAGTGAAAGTTTCCCAGTTTGCTCACTTGTAATTGGTGTGTGTCTGTGGCTAACTGGGTAACATCGTGTTTTGGTGGTGATGGTGATTGGAATGTGGTCGGATCCAAGGGCTCCGACTACTTTGTATGAAGTTGTTGGGGTTAGGCAGGTGGAACAGAAGTTCATGTCAGGAGAGAAGGGAGTGTAGAGGGCCTGATGGCGGATATGGGTGTGATTATGGGTGTTGTTCAAGATGGTCAGAGAGTCAAGTTGTACTTGGAGGACAAACCCACTGTCCGTGGTCAGGGTTGTTGACATACCAGGCCGACGACTTGGCGTTGAAGTCAACATCCATGATAAGGTTGGGGATGGTGGCAAATTTGTTAAGGTTAGGAATTGTGGGGGATGATTGAAGGGTTTGTACATGTTAACTATTTAAATTGTGAATTTGTTACTTGTTCGGATTTGAATTGATTGAGTTTCAGTGGTGTTGTCTGTGGTAGGGAGAAGGGCTTTGGTAGTGGCGCTTGTGTCCACGAAGCAGATGGACTGGTGAAGCAGGGTGATGAGTTCACCGCCGTTGCCGTCGGTCCGGTCGTGTCTGATGGTAGTGAAATTATGAAATGTGGGTGTTTTTTATGGGAGTATCGTAGTTTTGTTTCTTGTACGATGGCAACGTGTATGTTGTGTTGCTTGAGGAAGTATTCGAGTTAATTTTTTACGCCATCAATGCCATGCTGTAAGATATTGATGTATGTTCTGTACGCGTTGTAGCTTGCTTTGCGAGGTTGGAATACTGGTGGGGGAGACTTAGGATCAGGGTCAGAAGAAGGAAGAGGAGAGTATGGGAATGAGGACGGGGGAACTGGGATGGCAAGGGTAGGGGTGTGGATAAGGATGCAGGATGGGGGTGTGATGGTGGGATTGAGGTTATGGGTAGGCAAATAGATCAGGTCCAGGTGTTTGTATATTCTTTCATGTCAGCAAGTGTTACTGACATTGATTGGATGACCCTTGAACATGGCCATATAAGTTGCTTGATTGATTTTCTTGGTGACAATTACTTAATTCAGCATGTAAAAGAGCCCACAATATATGGAAACTTACTTGATCTATTGATCACTAGCCGCGAAAGCATGGTAACTGATGTAGAAGTCGGTGAAACTGTTGCAAATAGCGATCACAACTTAGTTAGATTCAAACTCCTAAAATTTTTTAGAATAGATACTTGTGTTTCTAAAATACCCGATTTCAGTAAAGCTCAGTTCATAGGACTACGTCAGGAGCTTCAGCTTACAGATTGGGAGGCAAAATTAAGCGAAAGACCTGTAGATCAGATGTGGGAAATATTTCAAAATACGCTCACTAAGATGATTCATACTTACATTCCTTTTAAGAACAGACGTCCCCCAAATAAGGCTTGCCTAAAGTGGCTCGACAAAGAAACTGAAAAAAGTATTGCTAAAAAGAGACAGGCTTATAAGAAATATAAGTGCTCGGGTCCATCTAATGACTATGAAAGTTATGTATCAATACAAAGAGATTTAAAAAAGACAATAAAAAAAAAAGAAAACTACAATACGAAATGAACATCGCTGATAAATCCAAAGAGAATCCCAAAGAATTCTATAGTTACATTAGAGATAAAAAGGGTGTTAGGAATCACATTGGTCTACCATTATCTGCTGACAGTCAACTTGAATATTCAAACGAAGGAATGTGTAATATTTCAAACAATTATTTTAGCTCGGTATTCGTAAACGAAACACCTCAAAGTGAACTCCAAACTTAAACCTGTGAAAAGTCTAGGGTGAACTTACCACGGTAAATATAACAAAAGAAAAAATTAAAAGGTGTATAGAGACACTCAAAGTTAATGAAACACCAGGGCCTGACGGTTGGCATCCAAGAATCTTAAAGGAAATGAAAAATGAGATTGTTGCTCCATTAGAAATTATTTTCAAGAAATCCATCATATCCGGAGATGTCCCAAGAGAATGGAGGCTAGCTAACGTTACTCCCATATACAAAAAAGGTGACAAAAAGAAACCAAATAACTATAGGCCTATAAGTTTGACTTCAATCGAAGGAAAAATAATGGAAACTATCATCAGGGATGCTATCGAACATCATTTAGAAAGTAACCGTTTGATAAATGATAGCCAGCATGGTATCAGACGGAAACGTTCTTGCGTGACTAACTTACTCGAATTGTACAACACAGTTATCTCGAATTATGACAAAAGAAACAATATAGATTTGATATATCTAGACTTTGCAAAAGCCTTTGATACCGTCCCACACGAAAGACTACTTACTAAATTAGCTTCGCACGAAATAAGTGGTAGCCTATTAAGTTGGACTAGCAATTGGTTGAATGATCCAAAACAGAGAGTTGTTTTAAATGGAAAAACTTCTAGATGGAAAAATGTTACAAGTGGAGTTCCTCAGGGTTCCGTTCTTGGGCCACTTCTATTCATAGTATATATAAATGATATAGACCATGGACTAAAATCTAATGTTTCCAAATTTGCTGATGATTCAAAACTGTGCGGAATGGTAAATGATCACTTAAACCAATTAGATATTCAAGAAGATTTAGATAAATTACAGCAATGGTCTGAAAAGTGGCTAATGAAATTTAACATAAGTAAATGCAAAGTAATGCACATAGGTAAAAATAACAGTAAGTGCGATTATAAGTTATTTGGAAATTCGTAAACAAAAGTGGATAGTGAAAAAGACCTCGGCGTAATTATCAGTAACGATCTCAAATCATCCAAGCAGTGTATTTCAGCCTCTGAGAAAGCAAATAAGATTCTAGGACTGATTACGCGATCTTTTGATTTCAAAAGTCCATCACTCATTAACAAGCTATATAAATCGTTAGTTCGTCCACATTTGGAATATGCTGTTTCCGTATGGTCACCGAAATCTCATTAAAGACATTGACAGACTGGAAAAAGTACAACGGCGAGCCACAAAACTGATTCCAAATATCAAAAATAAATCATACGAAAATCGACTAAAACATATGAATCTGTTTTCCCTAAAAAAAACGTAGACTCAGAGGTGACTTGATACAGGTCTTTAAGATTCTAAAGGGAATTGACAACATCAAAAGTGACCAAATTTTCACATTGAATGAGAATCAGACAAGAAACAATGGTCTCAAACTGTCCGGAAATAGATTCAATTTGGAAGTAGGTAGAAACAACTTCGCCAACCGTGTAGTTAATGAATGGAATAAACTTCCTACACAGGTAATGCAATGTAGTTCAGTTCGAAGCTTTAAGAATCATTTAGATAAACATCTAAGCAAGATGCTGTAATGATTATAATTCATTTCATTTTATTTGTTTTTGTTTTGTTATCATTTGTCTGTTTGATTTTCATTTATTATTAGTTATATGTCAATTCATTATTATTTACTATTTACCTGTTTGTTTATTATCTAACTATACCTATGCATTTATTTATGTATTTCATTTGTTATTTACATTGTTATAGTTTTTATTTATTAGTTTATTATTATGATGGTTTTTTTTCGCATCCGACCTAGATATGGACCAAAAGGTCCCCTGTCGGCATGCTCCGTCTTTGTAATCCTTTGTAATACGTCATCTTCTGCCCAACAGAATCCTGCATCATGGACATGTGTTCTCTGAAGGACAGCAGCTACATGGAAGAATGGATAAGTGAGAGATCGACCCTTCTGGATGACGCGGAACAGGCTCAAGAGACCTTATGTATGTAGTGGTTTAACTAAAGCTAATTTACCTCAGAAGAAGGGAGACAACAGCTGTTTTTGTCAGGAATTTCAGTATCCCTTGACAAGTTGAATGAAATCAAGTGATAGGAGGCATTGCATTCAAAGCCTCAAGGATCAATTTCATAACTGTATCTCTATGTAATGGATTTTATTTCTTCCATATTAATTAGAATAATTGTTACGTATAATTACACACACATGCATAATATATATATATATATATATATATATATATATATATATATATATATATATATATATATATATATATTGTCATGGGTTGCTTGCTTGGTTTGGCCTGAGTTAACGTAACGAGTGGAACTTAAGTCGAATCTAGGGGTAAGTCGAGTTCCAGTTGGGAAGCAATCCCACAACAATAACGTGGAACGTATAGGTAATTTAGGTAGATACAAATACGTTCCGAGGAAAAGCCTCCTTCGGGCGGACTTGGGTCTCTGGTGAAAAAGGAAATGGGGTCGCAGAGAGTGACCTTTGTTAATCTCGAGAACCAGTATTGTTTCGAGTTCTAAGACTTTTGTAGTCTCAGTAGTCGCGAGGGGTAAGCACTGCACAGTTGTTTTAATGGCCCCTGAGCGATAAGTTCGAGTCCTGCATGCGACGGTCATAAAAATTATCTATATGATCAATGAAATTGTACATTCTGCACCGCCGTAAAGTCGAAACGATGCATGTCGAAGACGACGTAGGTCGAGGACCCCTGTATATTGTTTCAAGTAACAAATTTAAGATTGAAGACAGTATGCACTAATCAAAATACTTGAATAAATTTTGAGAGGGAAAGGTTATAAGGCCTTCACCAATTGAAATTATCTAGAATTGGATTAAACTACGATATCGATAGAAAATGCAGAAGTAAATATTTTAGAGTATTTGGCCATACCAGAAGAAGTTGGAGAAAGGCTGTAAAACTAGATAAGAGGGAAAACGCAAACTCACAATATATTAGGTTGGATACTGAACTGAATCAATAAACAAAGAAACAATCTAAAGCAATCTTTAAAAAATTTAGTCGAAGGTAAAGGTTTCACTTGAAAAAAAAAACACTGCTCATCAACAAAGAGGTATTTGCAATGACCTCATCTAACAGTTGATCAGTTTCATTTATCGATATTGTTTGGCAAGGATTTCCCAAGAAAGATATTTTGAACTTAGCCTGCCAATTCTACCACATTTCTGAATTGCTGAGACCTTTAAAAAATTGATGGGTAGAATGCATTTACCTCGATATCGTGAACGCTTCCGTAGAAGTAATGCATAAAAAGACAAATAATGAAGACACAAGTAAAAAACAATGTGTTAAGCTGGGAGAAAGTTATCATAGAAGAAAGAAGGATGAAGACAATACGATATTAATCCGCAAATTTTGGGTTTTAGTGATAACGACCTAGCAAATAGGATAAAGAGATCACTTAACATGTTTGCCACTCACTAAAACATTTTAATCTATATATTTCAAAGAAAAAAAAATCTCAGACGGGTAAAAGAAGCGTTTTATAAGTCCATGTCTTCGGCGGGTAGAAGAGTATCAGGGAAAAACAAAGCATGAGGTGAATTGTATCAAAAGTCAGATACGTCCTATTATTATCAGAGCAAATTTTTCTTTTGTACGATTAATTTCATTAAAGCTATTCAACCCAGATTTTTTTCACCTGATAAATGATAAATCGAATGTTTACTTTCAGAGGAAGAAAGTTGTGTTTCGTTGGGTAGACAGGTGGGCAAACTTAAGAATGGTAACTTTAAAAGACACTATATTTTCTGAAAAGGACGTCTGGAGAATGACGTAGAAAATTTTAATGTTATCAGTATAAGAGCCTACAGGGAAAAAAGTAAGCTCATCTAACTAATTTATGAGAGAGAGAAAATGAGTAGGAGATCAAACAGAACCACGTGGGACACCAGAACTCATAGGCATCTTGAGAGAACACTGGTTTTTAGAGAATCACTGTTCTCTACGGAACGGCTAAAAATAAAACCAGAAATGAAGGTCCACAAAGGGATAATTAACGTAAGAGGATAGTTTGGAAACCTAAATATTTGGGTGAAACTGTACTCTTTCAAATTATTCCGACATGTTTTCCGTACCAGCATAAGTCTTACCAAAATTCACCCAAGGAAGATGACCAAAACTCAAACAGAAATGTTAGAGCTTTAGTCAGGCGTCCTTCACGGAAGTCACGCTGACGATAAGAGAGAAATTTATAAGCAGAAAGATGTTAAATAGTCTTCCCATTAAGGATAGATTTAAAAAGTTTAAATGAGCAAGAAATCAAAGTTATGGGGCGGAAGGCTGAGAACAGTTATCTTTCTCTGTTGTAGGTTGAATGTTGGCTTACTTCCAGCAAAAAGAGAGGAAGCAAAATGATAAACAGCGACGGAATAGTTTGCCTAAGCAGGCAGTCAGCAAGGAGGCATATTTTCAAACATATATGAATAAATAGTTAAATGAGTGAATGAAAAAGTAGATAGAAAAGTAAATAAATTAATAGATGAATGAATTAAATATTTAATGAATAAATAAATAAACGAATAAGTATATTTAAATATATATGTATATACATATATATATATATATATATAAATATATATATATATATAATATATATATATGTATATATAAATATATATACATATATATGTATATATATATATATATATATATATATATATATATATATATATATATATATATATATATATATATATATAATAGATACCGAATAGAATAAACCTTCTTAATACCAAAACGGTAAAACAGAAGAAAAAAATCTTCGAAGAAATTTTGGTGGAAGGTACAAGTAAGTCAGAGGGAGCAGTAGCAGGAGGAGGAATACCACCGAAAATGTCCAAAAAGAGATTTTGTGAAATTTCAGCTTTTTTTTATACGCCAATGATGGAAAGAAATGAGAGGAGGCGAGGTTAACACTGTTTGAAACTGAAGTACTCAATACTTATATATAATTTTTCATTCATTTCAGACTTCGAGGAAACACTTGAACTCATAGGTAAATATCATGAATCCTTGGCACAGTCTATGTGCTCTAAAAAGAGTCAGACTTGCATCAACTTTTTTGAGATTTAAGAAGTACACACATTTAAGATAAAAAGTGTTACGATAAATGTGATTGCAATTATTCCCTACATATCTGTCATTGAATATGCTTGAATTCTGACATTGACATTTGTCTTCTTTTTTATTAAAACAGACATAACAACACCTACAACAACAGTTCCAAGTGAGTATGATAAATTCCTGTTTCGTTTTATCAAAGATGGAGGTAACATGTCCCGGAGAAAGTGTCTATATACCAAAGCAAGCCTCTCCTAAGCTTTATATGGGAGGTAGCCAGCCAAGGAATACTGTACACCCAACCCCGTCCATCCCATTCCCACCCGTCACCCATTGGTTTCCCTTCTCCTTTCTACCTCCCTTAGATTTCAAGTCTCCACTCTGTACAATGTCGTAGGCAAAATCACCCCTTCATGTAACCTTTCCTTTGCATCTATACCCAAATACATATTTTTCATGACGCTTTTCATTTTCCAAAGACATTTACTTATTTCTCTCATTCTGCAGTTTACATCTACTCCCGTCCACCCATTCCCTGTTACATGCGACCTTAAATATAAAAAAAAATGTCCATTTCATCTAACCTGTCTCCTTTAAGACCTACCTTCACCTTATTGCCGCCCCACCCTTTATATATTTCATTACTTTGCTTTTATTCACGTTTGTTTTCAATTTCCTCCTATCACATACATTCACAAACCCGGTCCTAACTGCCATAGACCCTCCTCTGACACAGTCAAAGGCGTAGTGTCATCGGCAAATAACTGGCTCACTTCCCATTTCCCTCCACTCTCTTTAAACATCTCC
>NC_134784.1:35722137-35739637 GCF_046742065.1 Oratosquilla oratoria
CGACGCTCGAGGAGAATTTATCCTCGCGCCTGCAGAGCCGAGGAGTGGTTTGTATATATTTCTGTACATATTGAATAGGCCGTGTTATATATCACACAGGTGATATTTCTTATTCTTGTGTTCAGATAGTTTAGTGTGCTCTGTGTTATCCAATAAAAACACGTGTTGGTGTTACCTTGGTGTTTCTTTTCTCTCACGCCCAAATTCTCAATAATACTGAGTATATACATATTTGTACCCCCTTGACACAGGTCTTTGGTTAGAATGATAAATACAACAAAAACAAACAAATACAGAATATTTAACAAAAATAGACAGATCGTCCAAGGACATGATTATTATTTGTTGGAGGATTCAGATTGGATAGAAAGTAGATCTAGTGACAAGTTAAAATGACTGCAGAAAAGATATACAGTGATCTTAAAGAAACAATGGACTTAGGGGAGATATATTATCTTTTATAAGGTTATCAAGAAAGTAAAGCAATTGATCCATATGTTATGACATTAGAAATACAACAACAGAAACTAGGATATCTCTAGGAGTGATTACAAAAACAGAGGATTTGAACATAGAGCTAGAAGCACTTCAAGAAATGCTAGACTTTAGTGCCATAATTGTAGTAAATGGAGACATGAAGCACGAGAGTGTTATTATAAGACTATTTGTAGGAACTACAAATATAAGGGACATGATGAGTATCATTGTAGAAACCTACCTATTTATTTGTATCACAATAGAATAGGACATAGAACATAGGATTGTAGAGCAATGCCAAATATTCGTATTCACCCAGAAACAAGAGGAAAAACCTCCAGACACAAAATAAAACAACACGATAAAGCTAACCCTAGAACAACAAATAGACATTATAATGTACTGGACAGTGATGAGAAAGAAATCACCAATACAAAAGACAATTTCAAACTTACTGTAACATTTGGAAAAATGTCTGTAGGACCCATCATTGCGGGTAGAATATTCAATAGACCTATTCAAATATTCAATGATACGGAATCTGTACTAAATGTTATAACTAGCAAAGTTTTAAACCAATTGATACCAACCGGGAGTGAAAATCTTGGAACTAATCCATTATTTATGGCAAGGAGTAATAGGAAGCCAGTTAAAAACATTAGGTAAGACTGAGTTAGATATTATTTTGCATAAAAATGAGCACTTGCACATTCCGGTGATAGTTTAGAAGAGTCTATTTTACCAGGAGATTTATTGATAGGATTTGCATCTATGAGAAAAGAGGGTATGATCATATGTCCGGCTGAGTTAAGCATCTTAGTGAAATCGGAGTTAATCCCATTTTTAAATCAGCCAGACTTAGAGCCAGTATCTGTGATAAAAGAATTTATTGATATAGATGGAGATGATAACAATGCTAGATTGGACGGTACCGTACCGGGCCAGAGCAGTCTATTCAAAAACAGATAGCACAAAAAGAAGAAAAAAACACACATAGTGAACACACCCCATGTGTTCAAGAGATCCCAGAAATTAATCAGAATTCATCATCTCCAAATGAAGCTTTGCTAATTGTGGAAGGTGGCGTAATAAAGCCACAACTATTGCGCTCCAGAGCAATTACCAGAGTATAAGTGCAGTTGAAAGGAGTCAATGTAGACTCCGAAAAATTAACCATTCCATAATCAATTCGGATAAAATGTTCTGAATTGAGCTCGGGGATTTATAAGATACACAAAGACAAGGTAGAACTATTAGTGATTGGTACTTTGAATAAAGACATAGTCTTAAGAAAAGTGATATAAATAGGATGTTTTCAAGTCTGTCCAAGATCCATTAAGATTTTAAAAGAAAGTCCTGAAGAGATAGAATCACAAATTTTATTAATCTGTTCAATTTAGGAAAAAAAACAGATTTGCAAGAGATATCTATGAGTTAACTAGAGCCTAATTGTTATCCTGAGTTAAATTCAAGTTTAATTGCATTGCTTGTGAAGCACAATAAAGCAATTGCTTTGCCAGGGGATGCCTTGGGCAAAATAAATGTTTTAAAACCAAATATATACATTTAAAACCAACCTATTTATATACTTGCCTACAGATTACCACATTCCAAGCTAGCTGTTATAGACAAACTGTATATATATACACACACAAAAGAAGCACACTAGGGGGGAATTAGGACAGATCCATTGTGACCTCTCTCATCACTGCCGGACGTTTGAGCCGGCTACTGTCAACAATTTTCTATGTTATAAAGTTATCTCATTTATACATTCCCATACTCATATTCATGTTGTTCTCAAATGAAGCTTTTATATAACATGATGTAATGCCAAGATCGTTACTTTCCAAGAGATTAATGAAACCGCGGCAAAAACCATTTGAAGAATTTTAAAGGATTATACTAAAGAAACACATTGACATTGTGAAGATCGAAGTGAGTGATTCTTTTAAAATTACTAGCGAAAAGAAAAGTGCATTTCATAAAGCAATTCCTGAGGAGTGGAAAGGTAAACTGTTAGACTATGTATTTGGCACATTAAGAAAGGAATGTAAGAAATTAGAACATAAACTGAAAAAGTAATTGAACCGACTAGTAATTGATAGTGATTGGAGCAAGCATGCTAATTCCGATTTTATTCTTAATCTTTCTAATAAAACTTTAAGTTTTGATGCAAAATATGCCTTTGGATATGGATTAAAAATTGCTGCCAACTACCAACAGGTAAACTATGTTGTTATTGTCACTGTTTCCTTACTCGGTACCCACCATCACACACCCTCATGGCTATAGTGAAGGAGTTAGTGACTACAAGTGTCGGGAAGAGGAGCAGGGAATGCTTTCCCACAGAGCCCTCGGAAGAGCTCTCAACGCCCAAGAAGGCGGCCCTAGCCAGGCCCAGTAGCAGCTACGCGCCCTCCCTGCAAGAGGACGACAGCACTAGCGACGCTTCCGCACTAATGGTAGACAGCAACAACGACGCGCCCTCCTCACCGGAAGGCACCCCGAGCAACGCGGACGACGCCGCCCTACTTGAACAGCTCCTCAGATGTGACGAGGAGCAACCAGGCGACGACGAAGGCCAGGGATGGACCACCGTCGTCAGAAATCGCAGAGCCCGCCACCAGCTTTCTTCGAGGCCCAATTTCAAACTGGACCACCTAGGGGACCACGACAGCGCCTACCAGGCCATCACTGCTCTCGAGAGGGAGAACCCCAGCCTGAAAATGGAGGTGAGACTCAACCTTCAGGGTGAACACATCCTCAAGGCCAGGGACGAGGCCTCTGCAGTATTCCTCCGCCGCCTCGTTGAGGAGGGGAACACCGTGATTCCCCTCGACCCCAATTTGAGACGGCACAAGGTAGTGCTGGAGCGCTACCCATTGGACCTGCCCCTGGAAGCGGTAGAGGCTCACCCAAAGGTGATCTCAGCCGAGCGACTGCGTTCCCGCACGGATAAGCTCCCCACAAGGCAAGTGCTGGTGGTGTTGGAGGGACAGCCGCCCCCCAAACTGGACCTCAGCTGTTGGGGGATGTACTCTTTGCGCCCTCATCGGGGGAAACCGGTGAGATGCTATAAATGTCAGAGATACAACCACCTCCAGGTACGGTATGAACACACCACCAGATGTCACGTGTACAGCTTGCCACACCCGACGGAGGATTGCATCGCAAGGTACAAAACCAATCAGGCCACCTCCGCAAAATGCCCCAACTGCGGAAATAGGCAACACGCCTGGAACCCCCGGTGCCCAGAGAGGCTCCACAGGCTCCCCAGGCTTCCACAGAAACCCCAGCAGCAACAGCGACAAATGGTACCAGGACAAAAGCCACCCAGACAAAATCCCACAGGACATTAACGCCAAAAACCTGATTAAAATTTACTATAAGTCCTTCTTCTCCACAGCCTACAAAGAAGATGAAAGGGTTATGCAACAAATTATTAAAAGAAATATTAAACCTAAAGAAGAAAACTCTAAAGTACAACTGATTATATATTATCAAAATAAAAAGACATCTCAACTGCTACTAAAGAATAATATAAGAGAAAGTAAAAGTGACCTTCAGAGAACTCACGTCATATATAGGTACACGTGTAAACTTGGGAACTGTGCATCCCAACCTTCAAACTATATTGGCATGACAACAATGAAGCTCTCACGCCGGTTATCATACCACCTCTCTTCAGGAGCTCCCAGAAACCACCATCACTCTGCTCACAAAAGAAATTTAAATAAAGAAACTCTAATAGAAAACACAGAAGTGCTGGCAACAAATCAAGACCATAGAAGGCTACCTATCCTCGAAGCTCTCTTTATTAAAGAAACATCTCCCAATCTTAATATACAAACTAGGGATTTAGAAGCCCTCCCTAGCGTAAGGAGATCTAAGCCCACTGAAAGAAGGCACAATACTGATGACGTCACACAACAGCCGACCAATGAGGAAGTAGAATAGTGTGGGAGTCCCAGTCCAGCCCACTAGCCAATCAGAAGCCCCAAAATGTAATATCAGACCACCACCAACAATATATAAACACAATAATTCAATCAGATATTCACAGTCTAGCCACTGATGAAGCACTAAGTAGTGTGAAAACGCGTTCTGGCCACAGTTTTTCACTTTGGCAAAGCCATGCCCAAAGTAACTGACAAAACAATGTCATATGGTGACATTATAAGACAACTTCCCGTGGAAGGGAAAAAGATTCTCAGAGAAAGAGAAAAGGCAGATAAAAAACTCTGCAATAATAATCTTGCCATTAAGTTTAACCATACATGCTTGAGAGAAAATCTCCTGCCCATATATACAATGAATATATATATATATATATAATGTTCAAGGCCATTCCTGCTATACAGTCGTGTAGGACAGAAAAACAAACAAAGAAAAACTGTGGAGTTTCTTATTTAGGGGTGGGATCGACGGATCCGGGACATAATCCCTCCCGGACACAATCCCCCCGGACAAAATACCTCCGGACAATATCCCTCCTGGACAGAATCCCTCCACAAAAGTGAGCGGGCTGGACAAAATTCCCCCACATTATTCAGATTAGCAGCTCTCCCATTATATACCATCACGTGCAAAGTAACATCATACTTTACCGAGGTGCTAATGCATGCAGTACAGACATTTATATACCTATTAGAATAAATCATTTATGAAAACAATTTATTGCTTCACTACTACACCTTACAAACATATATGAAAATGTTATATATATATTAGAATACATAAATAAACATATATTCACATATACAGTCAAATATCATATGAGAATATATATCAAAATACATTAATATATACATTGATTTCATAAGTCCATCACTCATTAACAAGCTATATAAATCGTTAGTTCGTCCACATTTCGAATATGCTGTTTCCGTATGGTCACCGAATCTCATTAAAGACATTGACAGACTGGAAAAAGTACAACGGCGAGCCACAAAACTGATTCCAAATATCAAAAATAAATCATACGAAAATCGACTAAAACATATGAATCTGTTTTCCCTAAAAAAGCGTAGACTCAGAGGTGACTTGATACAGGTCTTTAAGATTTTAAAGGGAACTGTCAACATCAAAAGTGACCAAATTTTCACATTGAATGAGAATCAGACGAGAAACAATGGTCTCAAACAGTCCGGAAATAGATTCAATTTGGAAGTAGGTAGAAACAACTTTGCCAACCGTGTAGTTAATGAATGGAATAAACTTCCTGCACAGGTAGTGCAATGTAGTTCAGTTCGAAGCTTTAAGAATCATTTAAATAAACACCTAAGCAAGATGCTGTAATGATTATAATTTATTTTATATTGTTTGTTTTTGTTTTATCATTTGTCTGTTTGATTTTCATTTATTATTAGTTAGATGTCAATTTATTATTATTTACTATTTACCTGTTTGTTTATTATTTAATTATACCTATGTATTTATTTATGTATTTTATTTGTTATTTACATTATTATAGTTTTTATTTATTATTTTATTATTATGATTTTTTCGCATCCGACCTAGATGTGGACCAAAGGGTCTCCTGTCGGCATGCTCCGCCTTTGTAATCCTTATACATTAATATATTGAAATGCATAAATAAACATATACTCAAGGAGGGATTCTGTCCAGGGGGGATTTTGTCTTGGGGGGATTCTGTCCAGGAGGGATATTGTCCGGGGGGATTGTGTCCAGGAGGGATTATGTCCGGACACCGGGATCGACACATATTATCACGTTGGTTTCCTGGGTTGCGTGAGAAACAATATGGTAAACCACACTTGTGAAGATTAGAACGTGGATCGCATCCAACAGATTACATTGTCGGCCTGTACATAGGATGTAATGATAGTGGAGGAGTAAATAGCACGGTAGGATATAATGTCAGTGGAGGACAAAATATGATTTTAGGAAGGGATTCCGAACAGAATGTCAATAAAGGCCAAAATATCATGATAGGATGTAATGACAGTGGAAGACAAAAGATCACGATGGGATGTAATTATAGTGGAGGAAAAAACATCACGGTAGGATATAATGTCACTGGAGGACAAAATATAATTTTAGGATGGGATGCCGGACATAATGTCAATGAACAACGGGAGGCCGGCGTGAATCACGGTGACGTAGGGGGACAAAATGTACAAAAGAGATTGGATGACCGTGTTCGACCAGATGTCCGTGATGGGGGAAATGTTAATGTTAATTTTGATGGGAGAAATGTTAATGAGGCATTGAATGTCAATGAAGGACCAAATAATAATATAGAGCAAGGTATAAATAAAAAACAAAATGATAATGTAAGACATGATATTGAAACTCAGAATGTGTCAAAAAGAAATAATCACGAGTTTCTTAAAACCATGTACTTTAATGCTCGTAGTATTAGGAACAAATTTCAAGAAATACAGGCGTATGTCAAAAGCGAAAATCTCGATATGATAGGAATAACTGAGACATGGTTAAATGGTAAAGAGTTCGAAGCTGAATTTAATATTGCGGGATTTAAACACTTTCATCAGGATAGAAACCACAAGAAAGGTGGGGGTGTTCTGTTGTACGTTAAAAACAATGTTCGTGCTTGTGTTTTAGAGAAAGTGAAACAGGATGCATATGATAGTTTGTGGGTTGAGTTAACCCAAACAAATGGACAAAAAATGAATATAGGTGTAATATATAGGCCAAAGACATTATCATTAGCAGACGACAAACTGTTATTTCAAGAACAGTCTAGTTTCTGCAACCGGGATTTATTAATAATGGATTATTTCAATTTTACTGACATTGATTGGATGACCCTTGAACATGGCCATATAGGTAGTCGCTTGATTGATTTTCTTGGTGACAATTACTTAATTCAGCATGTAAAAGAGCCCACAAGATATGGAAACTTACTCGATCTTTTGATCACTAGCCGCGAAAGCATGGTAACTGATGTAGAAGTCGGTGAATCTGTCGCAAATAGCGATCACAACTTAGTTAGATTCAAACTCCTAATTTTTTTTTAGAATAGATACTTGTGTTTCTAAAATACCCGATTTCAGTAAAGCTCAGTTCATAGGACTACGTCAGGAGCTTCAGCGTACAGATTGGGAGGCAAAATTAAACGAAAGACCTGTAGATCAGATGTGGGAAATATTTCAAAATACGCTCACTAAGATTATTCAAACTTACATTCCTTTTAAGGACAGACGTCCCCCAAATAAGGCTCGCCCAAAGTGGCTCGACAAAGAAACTGAAAAAAGTATTGCTAAAAAGAGACAGGCTTATAAGAAATATAAGTGCTCGGGTGCATCTAATGACTATGAAACTTATGTATCAATACAGAGAGATTTAGAAAAGACAATAAGAAAAAGAAAACGACAATACGAAATGAACATCGCTGATAAATCCAAAGAGAATCCCAAAGAATTCTATAGTTACATTAGAGATAAAAAGGTTGTTAGGAATCACATTGGTCCACTATTATCTGCTGACGGTCAACTTGAATATGCAAATGAAGGAATGTGTAATATCTTAAACAATTATTTTAGCTCGGTATTCGTAAACGAAACACCTCAAAGTGAATTCCAAACTTAAACCTGTGAAAAGTCTAGGGTAAACTTACTCACTACGGTAAATATAACAAAAGAAAAAATAAAAGGTGTATAGATAAACTGAAAGTTAATAAAACACCAGGGCCTGACGGTTGGCATCCAAGAATCTTAAAGGAAATGAAAAATGAGATTGTTGTTCCATTAGAAATTATTTTCAAGAAATCCATCATATCCGGAGATGTCCCAAGAGAATGGAAGCTAGCTAACGTTACTCCCATATTCAAAAAAGGTGACAAAAAAAAACAAATAACTATAGGCCTATAAGTTTGACTTCAATCGTAGGAAAAATAATGGAAACTATCATCAGGGATGCTATCGAACATCATTTAGAAAGTAACCGTTTGATAAATGATAGCCATATGGTTTCAGACGGAAACGTTCTTGCGTGACTAACTTACTCGAATTCTACAACACAGTTATCTCGAATTATGACAAAAGAAACAATATAGATTTGATATATCTAGACTTTGCAAAATCTTTTGATACCGTCCCACACGAAAGACTACTTACTAAATTAGCTTTACACGGAATAAGTGGTAGCCTATTAGGTTGGACTAGTAATTGGTTGAATGGTCGAAAACAGAGTTGTTTTAAATGGAAAAACTTCTAGATGGAAAAGTATTACAAGTGGAGTTCCTCAGGGTTCCGTTCTTGGACCACTTCTAGTCATAGTATATATAAATGATATAGACCATGGACTAAAATCTACTGTTTCCAAATTTGCTGATGATACAAAACTGTGCGGAGTGGCAAATGATCACTCAAACCAATTAGATATTCAAGAAGATTTAGATGAATTACAGCAATGGTCTGAAAAGTGGCTAATGAAATTTAACACAAGTAAATGCAAGGTAATGCACATAGGTAAAAATAACAGTAAGTACGATTACAAGTTATTTGGAAATTCGTTAACAAAAGTGGATAGTGAAAAAGATCTCGGCGTAATTATCAGTAACGACCTCAAATCATCCAAGCAGTGTATTTCAGCCTTTGAGAAAGCAAATAAGATTCTAGGACTGATTGCGCGTTCTTTTGATTTCAAAAGTCCATCACTCATTAACAAGCTATATAAATCGTTAGTTCGTCCACATTTCGAATATGCTGTTTCCGTATGGTCACCGAATCTCATTAAAGACATTGACAGACTGGAAAAAGTACAACGGCGAGCCACAAAACTGATTCCAAATATCAAAAATAAATCATACGAAAAACGACTAAAACATATGAATCTGTTTTCCCTAAAAAAAACGTAGACTCAGAGGTGACTTGACACAGGTCTTTAAAATTCTAGAGGGAATTGACAACATCAAAAGTGAACAAATTTTCACATTGAATGAGAATCAGACAAGAAACAATGGTCTCAAACTGTCCGGAAATAGATTCAATTTGGAAGTAGGTAGAAACAACCTCGCCAACCGTGTAGTTAATGAATGGAACAAACTTCCTGCACAGGTAGTGCAATGTAGTTCAGTTCGAAGCTTTAAGAATCATTTAGATAAACACCTAAGCAAGATGCTGTAATGATTATAATTTATTTTATATTATTTGTTTTTGTTTTGTTATCATTTGTCTGTCTGATTTTCATTTATTATTAGTTATATGTCAACTTATTATTATTTACTATTTACCTGTTTGTTTATTATTTAACTATAACTATGCATTTATTTATGTATTTTATTTGTTATTTACATTATTATAGTTTTTTTCACATCCGACCTAGATATGGACCAAAAGGTCTCCTGTCGGCATGCTCCGCCTTTGTAATCCTGCGAGGTAGACTTCATAATGGATTATGGACTACCCAGAAAAGACCACCCGCTTGCACGGGTGAAAGGGGAGGAGAAGTTTGTAGGAAAATGAAAAGATAGTAGTGTGTAAAAGAAGTTTATTACCACTGAGCGCTTTTAAGGGATATTTATCAGTTTGTATCGTGGCTCGGGAGGCATGGGCAGGAGATTTGGATTTCAATTTTCAAGTGTCCGGACATAATCCCTCCTGGACACAATCCCCCCGGACAAAATCCCTCCTGGACAGAATCCCTCCTAGAGTATATGTTTATTTATGTATTTTAATATATATTCTCATGTAATATTTGACTATATGTAAGTATATGTTTATGTATTTATAAATATATATATATATATGTGTGTGTGTGTGTGTTTGCAGTGAAGCAAAAAACTTTTTTCATAAACGATTTATTCAAACAAGTATATGAATATTGTATGCATTAGCACTTCGGTAAGGTAAGGTAAGATGTTAATTGCTTTGCATGTGATGGAATATAAGAGGAAAGCTGCTAATCTGAATAATGTGGGGGGATTTTGTCCAGCCCGCTCACTTTTGTGGAGGGATTCTGTCCAGGAGGGATATTGTCCGGGGGGATTATGTCCCGGATCTGGATTTCAAGGGTTGCTTCACTATTTTTTTTTTTTTTAGGGGGGGGGGTATCTATTAAGGACGAGAATAAACATCATCAAAACGCTGGACAATAAAGTCGGTGTTTATCGGACTCCGTGCTCAGGATGTAAAAAATTCTACTTTGGGAAAACATCACACGATCTAAAAACCCGGATCCCAGAACACCTATACGATATCCGCCATGATGTCACCAATCGAAATAAATACCGTGCGAGAACGGAGCCTTTATTAATACGATTTTTCGCTTGCTACAGCTTTTTCAACTACAAAGTCGCAATGCGCATGACTGAGATAAAATAAGAAGAACGGGGGGAGGTAAGGGGGTCCCTGAATATTAGGAGAGGTTAAGAAGGTGGACCAAATGTCCGAGAACAGGAAATGTTAAGGATAAGGTGGACCAAATGTCTGGGAACAGGAAAGGTTAAAGATAAGGTGGACCAAATGTCTGGGAACAGGAAAGGTTAAGGATAAGATGGAACAATTGGCTGGGTGAAGGACATTAGCTCACAACCGAGGAACAAAATGAAGAAGGAAATAAGAAGGGTGAGCAGTTGTCTACTGGGGAGTGGACAACGGATTTAAGATGAAAAAGGGGAATTTTGGAGGGCAATTAGGGATACCTTAAATTTTTGTTGGTAATGGGTATTAAAGGGTTCACGTACCTGACGTTCTGCACGGAATCCAATAAACACCGGATTTATTGTCCTGTGATTAGAAGAGGAATGGGTGAGGGTGGGTATATGCCTTTTAACATTTGTCCGACATTACAGGACTACATATACAGGCACTGTGCCATTTAGAATAAATAATGCATATACGAGAAAACCGGTGTTGAAATGTTAGCAAGTATACATATTCTGTCTTCACCTTCAGGTTGTTTCGTTTTAGATATAAACAATGACAGATGCATTTCCTCTATCCAAATAAATTTAAAAATTATGTACGTTTCTGTGCGTTGAAGAACAATGTGGTGATGGTTTCAGTTATGATTATGACTAGTTCTTACCAGCATGTGTATGTATGTATGTATGTATGTATGTATGTATGTATGTATGTATGTATGTATGTATGTATGTATGTATGTATGTATGTATGTATGTATGTATGTATGTATGTATGTATGTATGTATGTATGTATGTATGTATGTATGTATGTATGGATGGATGTATGTATGTATGTATGGATGGATGGATGGATGGATGGATGTATATCCTGATAAGAACAAGTCATAATCATAACTGAAACCATCAGCACATGATTCTTCAACTTAGAGAAATGTCCATAAGTTGTTAAATTTGTTTGGATAGAGCAAGTGCTTCTTTTACTTTTTATATCTAAAACGAAACAACTTGAAGGTAAAGACTGAATTTATATCCTTGCTAACATCTCAACACAGGTTTTCTCATATGTGCATTCTTTGTTCTAGATGGCACAGTGCCTTGTAAATGCCGTCATGTAACGTTGGTCAGATATTACTGGACCACACATGCGAAAGCAATTCCTCTTTGTATTCACTGATGTATTGTGGGGAAATTATAAATATTACTGACGGCAGTGAGTCGAGCAGCTGCGCCAATTATCCACATACTTGGTAATTGTCGTTTCGTATTGATAACCTTACCTCGTTTCGTATTGATAACCTTACCATCCGTCTCTTATTCAGAGCCCCACATAAAAGAACACTTGCACGAAATTGACCAAAGTACGACCAAGACGACGGATCTTACAGTCGCCCAAGCGCCGCCACTTTAGCAGCATGGAGGTCTTTCCCAGTAAGTTTTCTTTCAAAGGTTTTACAAAGGAAAAACGTACCGATAGGAGACCTATTGGTCTATAACTAGGTGGGATGCAAAGAACACATAATTAAACGAAGAAATTGATAAACAAATGAATCAAACAGTTGTCAAGCGTTACGGCATATTGCTTAGGTGTTTATCTAAACGAATCTTAACACCTCGAACTGTACTAAATTGCTTTGCCTCTGTAGGAAGTTTATTCCGTTCACCGAGCACAGAGTTGGCAAAGATGTTTCTACCCACTTCCAAATTAGATTTACGTCCTGACAGCTTGAGACCGTTATTTCTCGTCTGATTCGTGTTCGTTGTGAAATTTTCATCACTTCTGATTTTGCCAATTCACTTACAATCTTGAATACCTGTAACAAGTCACCCTGGGTCTACATTTTTTTTTTAGGAAAATAGACTCATGGGTTTTAGGTGGTTTTCGTGTTATCTATTCTGTTATTTGAAATAAGTTTTGTGGCTCGCTGATGTATTTTTCCAGTCTGTCAATGGCTTTAATAGGATTCAGCGACCATGCGGGTACAGCATATTGTAATGTGAACGGATTAATGAGCTGTGTAGTTGGTTGATCACGAATGTACTGTTGAAATCAAAATATCGTTCATTCAGTCTTGGAATCTTATTTGCTTTATATGAGACAGAAATGCACTGCTTAGATTATCTGAGATCGTTACTCTATCCATACAGCAACGATAACATTGCTGAAAGTCCACTGTATGTTTTTTCTAGCTCAAATAGTAGGTGCACGGACGTAAGCTTAATGGAAGAAACGACAAAGCTTACAATTTTTATATTTTCTTTGTTAAGTTATTTTTATATCATATATACACCCTTAATGGAAAAAGACAAAAAAAAATATATTTGCTATGTTAAATTGTTTCTGTATCATATATACATACATACATACATGCATACATACATACATACATACATACATACATACATACATACATACATACATACATACATACATACATACATACATACATACACACACACACACACACACACACACACATACATTCACACACATACATGCATACATACATACATAGATCATAAGGTACAAATATACAATCAAAGGTTGGACATATTCCAATCTGATGTAGTGGCCCACAGCATCTCAAATGAACGTATGATTTCGTTCATTTTTTAGGTTATAGTATATCAGTGTTATAGTATATCAGTGTATTATTGATGAAAGTCAAAATGTAACTCATGCAGATAATATACGTATATGCCTATGCGGCCAATTTGAAATGAGTGTATCGATATTATCCCTATGGCCTATACCATTAACCATTCATGTATAATACCTTTTATTTTGCCCCCCCCCCTCTCCCCCTACAAAAATCCCTGCGGATGCCCCTGTACCTATTCAAAGTATATAGATATGAGAATGAGACATATTCACTCATCATCTCATCATGGCAACACTAGTAATGATACAAAATTGCAATGACAGTAAACCCTTGTTAATGAGTAAGGTAAGCAGAGTAAGCTTCGTGTATTTATTTTATATAGTGGCCGCTTTTGTTTCTTTTGTTGTTTTGTATTTTCTCTTTGCCGTTTGTATTGCCAAAGGAAGAGCGAAATGGCTTGTGAAGGTTGTGTGAACCTGGAGGACCGTCTCAGGATGTGTGAGGAGGAGATTCGTCTTCTCAAGAGTGAGCTCAGCGAGAAGAGTGAATCGTTCTCACAACCCAAAGAGCGTACCACCTCCTCCACTTCTGCCACTGCCGTGAGCAAGTGGTGCTCCGTGGGGTCCCGTTTGTCGAGCCCGCGTTCGGTAAGCGGGTTCCCTGCGGAGCAACCGCTAGCTCTAGCCAATCGTTTTGCTCTGCTGGAGGATGAGGTGGCTGAAAATCAGGAGTTCTTGGTGGTGGGGTACTCCATGGTGCGAGGGTATGAGAACATTATGCAGCGGAAGACTACACAACGTTGCAAGCTTGTATGTCAACCGGGCCATGGGATCGCCAATTGTACCCAGACTATGAGGGAGTAAAGGCGGACGAACACGGCCACGATTGTTCATACGGGAAGTAACGATGTGGGTAGAGTGAGATCAGAGGAACTTGTTGGGAATTACATGGTCCTTCTTCAGGAGATGAAGGAGCGTGGGAGCCGTCACGTAGTCTGTGGGATCCTACCGAGGATCTACGCAGGCTCGTGTTAGAACAGTAGAGCCATAGGGATCAATGAGAAGATATCACGATTGTGTACGCAACTGGGATACCACTTTCTTGAGCCTTGATATCTCTTCTCCAGCCGTCATGACCTTTATGCTTCTGATGGGATCCACCTTATTCGCAGAGGCAAATATGTTCTTACAAATCTCATTGTGGGAGTCTATAATGAAATAGTTCCTTTTTGGGGTAGAAACCCAAAGGGGAGGGGAAATAAAATGTATAGGAAAATAGAGTAGGGTATAGCAATAATGTAGAGCAATATGTCAGTGTAGGGCAAAATAACATGTTAGGATATAATGTCGGTAGAGGACTAAATATTACATTAGGATGTAATGTCAAAGGACAAAATATCACGATGGAATATAATAATAAAGGACAAAATATCACGGTAGGATATAATGTCAGTGGAGGACAGAATATCATTTTAGGAAGGAATCCCGGACAGAATGTCAGTGAACGACGGGTGGCCGCTGTGGAACGCGAATGACCGTGAAGGACCAGATGTTCATAATGGGGCAAATGTCCATGAGGCATTGAATGTCAATGAAGGACCAAATGTCAATATAGAGCAAGGTGTAAATAAAGAACAAAATTATAATGTAAGGCATGATGTTGAAACATAAACATGTCAAAAAGAAATAATCACGAGTTTCTTAATACCATGTATTTTAATGCTCGTACTATTAGGAATAGATTCCAAGAAATACAGGTGCATGTCAAAAGCGAAAATCCCAATATGATAGGAATAACCGGGGCATGATCAAAAGGTAAAGAGTTTGAAGCTAAATTTAATATTGCGGGATTTAAACACTTTCATCAGGATAGAAACCACAAGAAAAGTGGAGATGTTCTGTTGTACGTTAAAAGCAATGTCCATGCCTGTTTTAGAGAAAGTAAAACAGGATGCATATGATAGTTTATGGGTAGAATTAACCCAAACAAATTGGCAAAAAATTAATGTAGGTGTAACATATCGGCCAAAAACATTACCATTAATAGATGACTAACTGTTGTTTCAAGACCCGTCTAGTTTCTGCAACCGGGACTTATTGATAATGGGCGATTTCAATTTTACTGACATTGATTGGATGACCCTTGAACATGGCCATATAGGTAGTCGCTTGATAGATTTTCTCGGTGACAATTACTTAATTCAACATGTAAAAGAACCCACAAGACATGGAAACTTACTCGATCTATCGATCACTAGCCGTGAAAGCATCATAATCGATGTAGAAGTTTTTTAAACTATTGTAAATAATGATCACAGCTTAGATTCAACCTGCTAAATTTTTTAGAATAGATACTTGTGTATCTAAAATACCCGATTTTAGTAAAGCTCAGTTCATAAGAATACGTCAGAAGCTTCAGCTTACAAATTGGGAGGCAAGAGTAAGCGAAAGACCTGTAGATCAGATGTGGGAAATATTTCAAAATACGCTTACTAAGATGATTCATACTTACATCCCGTTTAAGGACAGACGCCTCCCAAATCAGGCTCGTTCAAAATGGCTCGACAAAGAAACTGAAAAAAAAGTATTGCTAAAAAGAGACAGTCTTATAAGAAATACAAGTGCTCGGGTGCACCTAATGACTATCGAAGTTATGTAATAATACAGAGAGATTTAAAAAGGCAATGAAAAAAATGACAATACGAAATGAATATCGCAGATAAAGCCAAAGAGAATCCCAAAAAATTCTATAGCTACATTAGAGATAAAAAAAGGTTGTTAGGAATCACAGTGGCCCACTATTATCTGCTGACGGTCAACTTGAATATTCAAATGAAGGAATGTGTGATATTTTAAACAATTATTTTAGCTCAGTATTTGTAAACGAAACACCTCAAAGTGAACTCCAAACTGAAACCTGTGAAAAGTCTAGGGTGAACTTACTACGGTAAATTTAACAAAAGAAAAATTAAAAGGTGTATAGAGACACTCGAAGTTAATAAAACACAGGACCTGACGGTTGGCGTCCAAGAATCTTAAAGGAAATTAAAAATGAGATTGTTGCTCCATTAGAAATTATTTTCAAGAAATCCATCATAATCGGAGATGTCCCAAGAGAACGGAAACTAACTAGCGTTACTCCCATATTCAAAAAAGGTAACAAAAAGAAACCAAATGACTACAGGCCTATAAGCTTGAATTCATTCATAGGAAAAATGATGGAAACTATCATCAGAGATGCTATCGAACATCATTTAGAAAGTAACTGTTTGATAAATGATAACCAGCATGGATTCAGACGGAAACGTTCTTGTGTGACTAACTTACTCGAACTCTACAACACAGTCATTTCAAATCATGACAAAAAAAACAATATAGATTTAATATATCTAGACTTTGCAAAATCTTTTGATACCGTCCCCCACGAAAGGCTACTTACTAAATCAACTTCACATGGAATAAGTAGTTGGACTAGAAATTGGTTGAATGATCGAAAATAGAGATTTGCTTTAAATGGCAAAACTTCTGGATGGAAAAATGTTACAAGTCGAGTTCCTCAGGGTTCCGTTCTTGGGCCACTTCTATTCATAGTATATATAAATGATATAGACCACGGACTAAAATCTATTGTTTCCAAATTTGATGATGATACAAAACTGTGCGGAATGGCACATGATCACTTAAATAAATTAGATATTCAAGAAGATTTAGATAAATTACAGCAATGGTCTGAAAAGTGGCTCTTTTTCTAACTCGATCCTTTCTCTCTCCCCTTGCAGTTTTTCCCACTGCAATTTCATCTTCTCCAAAATTAATTTTTCACTTTCCATTGTTTCATTTTCTATATCTACTGCTACCTCATATTCACCAACCTATTTCTTCATGCCACACTCTTCCTCTTTCAATATACCCATTTATATGCCATAAATCTATCATTTCCTCCTGTGGTCATCGGTAGATGTGATACACATCACCATTGTCTTTAACTTGTTGCACTCTCCTATCCATCTCGAAGTAATTTAATTCACCATAGGCAGTAAATTGATAGCACGAACAGCAGGTCTTT
>NC_134784.1:35744637-35749637 GCF_046742065.1 Oratosquilla oratoria
TTTAATCCAATAATTATATGCATTATGTCCTACACTGTTGGGTGGTAGTGGGCCTTTTAATTTTGTTTCTACAATTCCCATTATGTCCGGTTCTTTTTCTTTCAAATAATCATTCAGCTCATTCAATCCTGTTATTAATCCATCTATATTTGTGTAAGACACTCTTAGTTTTCTGTCACTTCCATTGTGTTCTCTGTTTCCCTTTTGTTTTTCTCTTGTATGTCGAACTGCCTTAGTTTCATATTCACTACTCTCCAATAGAATCTCTCTTTCTCTGACTCCGTTCTGCTCTCGTTTTTTTCTTAGCTTCAAGTCTTTTCTGCTTTTCTTCCTCTCTTTCCTCTTTATTCATTTTCCTTTTTATCCATACCTTTTTATATTGTTCACTTGTTGCTAGTTTCCCTGTTTTGGATAAGATATTCTCTGCCGTCGTTTGTGACTTGAATTTAATCTTAATTGGTCTGGTCTTATCTGTACTATACTTTCCGAGCCTGAATTTTTCCTCAATTTCCTTCATAATTTCTGGTTCATCTTCCTGAACTAATTTTAGTAAACTGCTTACTTTTTCATTTTCCTCATTGGTTCTTGAGGTTCTATCTGGGTTATGTTTCTCTTCCATTCCTAATATAATTATACATTTCTTTTTATCAGCTAAGTCTCTTACTATATTCTCTTTCTGTCTCATCACTTTAATAACTGAGTCTTCAGTTTGTTCTCTCATTTGCTGTTTAATTATGTCAGTAAATGCATCTTTACTGTTTTCTTGAATTGCCTTCCATCCCTCTCTGTTTTCTTTATTATTCATCTTTAACTCTTCATTCTCCCTTTTTACTTCTTTTAACTGTCTTTTTAGGTCTTCTATTTCTTTAGTTAATTTTTTGTTCGCCTTCTCTAGTTCTTCCAATTTTTCAACCCTCTGTACAATGTTGTTAACATGACCGAACCTACGCTCCAAGTCCTCGATCATCTTATCGACCTTCTCTTCTAGTCTTGTCAGTCGGGGGGGGGGGGGGGGTTGTGTCCCCCCCACCCTCTTTAAATCCCTGGAAAATATTCTCATCACTTTCTACTGTATTGCTCTTATCTATACTTCTAATCTTTACATTTTTATTAGACATTTCATCGTCACTCAGCTGGTCGGAGGGTCGTTTGTTTACCTTTCGCCTGTCTGCCTGGGCCAAGTCTTCTCCTTCCTCATTTCCTTCCATTTCCCCCAGCAATCCCTCCCCTTCTCCTCTTTCCCTACTTTCCCACTATCCCACGAGCAATTTCCCCCCCCACCCTGCAAATACAATAGGCACTTCTCTTTGCTTTGGGATCCACGAAACTTAAATTTTCTTCAGAACGTCTTCTATGCCGTCCGTTCGTTGAAGTGTGTGTGTGTGTGTGTGTGTCTGTGTGTGTGTATTCACCTCGGATCTGCTGCAGCCTCTGTTCGAGGCAGCCAGACACCACCCTACGGCAGTGAGCTCAGAGCTCATTATTTGCCGATCTCTGGGTAGGTCTGAGACCACTCACACACCACACACCGGGACAGCAAGGTCACAACTCCTTGACTAACATCCCGTACCTACTCACTGCTAGGTGAACAGGGGCTATACGTGATAGGAGACAAACCCAACTTATCTCCGCCCGGCCGGGGAATCGAACCCCGGTTCTCCGGCTTGTGAGGCCAGTGCCTTACCAATCCGCCACCGAGCCGTTGTGTGTGTGTGTGTGTGTGTGTGTGTGTGTGTGTGTGTGTGTGTGTGTGTGTGTGTGTGTGTGTGTGTGTGTGTGTGTGTGTGTGTGTGTGTGTGTGTGTGTGTGTGTGTGTGTGTGTGTGTGTGTGTGTGTGTGAATAGTTCGCTATTGGACAGCGACATCAATCATACAATCATACAATGGTTTTCTCTAACCAATTACATATTTACTTCCTTTATACATTGAATAACGCTTCACCATATTTTTATTATTATTCATAACAGAATATATATGAACAACCATGCGTAATCTTATATAACAATATAAAACTTTGTGTGTTTTTACGGAATAACAAAGGAAAACGGCGCAGGGATGACTGTAATAAAAATTTATATATGTAAACACCGTAACGTATGTCTTTTTTTTTTTGTTCATATTCTTTATTGATATTTTCCCCTTTCCTGTATCTTTCCCCACCCTTTTCGTATTAGTTTGATCTATGATATTTTCCTCGTCCCTTTATACCTTTGGTCTACCGGCCCACTCCTTGCAGTCGTTCGACTTCATCCCTCTTCCAAGACTGTCACAAATATGTGTGTGTGTATTTACCTAGTTGTATTTACCTAGTTGTATTTTACGGGAAGGGGAGCTATGCTCGTGAGGTCCCGTCTCCATATCTCATTTTATCTAAACTATTTTTAAATTCATGTATTGTTTTTGCACATACCACTTCCTCATCTAACTTGTTCCAACTGTCTATTACTCTGTGAGGAAAGCTGTTCTTTTTCAGATCTCTTCTATAGCTGTCTTTTTTTTTTATTTTCTTTCCGTGTCCTCTTGTATTTCTATCATCCCATTTTATCACATTCTCTCTATCAGTAATTTCTATGCCTTTCATGATTCTGTAAATAGCTATCAAATCTCCTCTCTCTCTTCTTTGCTCTTGTGTCTGTAATTCAAGTTTTGCTAGTCTCTCTTCATATGATAGTTTTGAGAGTGCTGGTACCAATTTTGTAATTGCTCTTTGTATTCTTTCAAGTTTTTTTTATACACTTTTTTGTGCTTGGTGACCATATCGTTGCTGCATATTCCAATCTTGGTCTTATCAGGGTGATTAGAATTTTCTTCATCATTTCTTCATCCAGGTATGTAAATGCAACTTTGATTGTTCTTATTAAATTATAAGTTTCTCAAAAAATCTTATTTACATGTTTCTCAGGTGACATATTATTCATAACAATGACTCCCAGGTCCTTCTCATTTTTTACTTTTTTTTTATTCCTTCTTCTTCCAATTTATATGATCCTGTTATTCTGTTTTTGCTTTTTCCAAATTCCATTATACTACACTTTTTTGTATTGAACTCCATCTCCCACTTCCTACTCCATTCCTGTACTTTATTTAGATCACTCTGTAGTGATTCACAATCTTCTTCCGTGTTCACTTTTTTCAATAGTTTTGCATCATCTGCAAAGAAGCTCATATAGCTTTCAATTCCCTCATCCATATCATTAATATATATAGCAAACATTATTGGTGCCTTTAACTGTTCCTTGTGGAACACCGCTTATTACTTCATCCCATTTTGAGTGTTTGTCTCTTATCACTACTCTCATTTTTCTTTCTTGCAAAAAGTCTTCCATCCAATTAAGCAGTTTGCCCTGTATTCCTCCTACAGTTTCTAATTTCTTAAGCAACTTCTTATGTGGTACTTTGTCAAACGTTTTTTTTTAGGTCTAGATATGCACAATCAGCCCATCCATCTCTTTCTTGTATTATATCTATTAGCCTTGAATAGAAACATATTAGATTGGTGACGCATGATCGTCCTTGTCTGAATCCAAATTGCCTTGGATTTAGCACGTTTTTTTTTTTTTCTAAATATTTTACCCATCTACTTTTGACAATTCTTTCACAAATTTTTGCTATTGTACTTGTTAGAGAGACTGGTCTATAGTTGGTAGGGTCTTCTTTATTTCCCCTTTATATATGGGTACCATATTTGCTTTTTTCCAATCTGCTGAAACTTTTCCTTCTTTCAAGGAACTGTTTATTATGCTATGTATTTTGTCTGCCAGTTCATTCCTGCATTCTTTCAGAATCCAGTTTGCTATATCATCTGGTCCATGCGATTTTCTGACATCAAGGTTACTCAAGTGTTTCAATATTTCATTCTTTGTTATTTCTATTTCTTCCATAGGGGGGACTTTCTCTTTCTATTCGATCTCTTCAGGTTGTATGTTCTCCCTTGTAAACACTGATTTAAAATGTTTGTTCATAATTTCCGCTATTTCAATTTCCTCTGTGTATTCAACTCCTCCTTGTCTTAATTTCTCAAAATCTTGTTTGTTTTTCAGTTTGTTGTTTACAAATCTGTAGAATAGTTTTGGTTGATCTTTACATTTTTCTATTACATCTTTTTCATATTTTCTCTTTTCCTCTCTGCACGTTTGTACATATTCATTTCTATAACAAGTATATATCTTCCATTTTTCAGGCCTTTTGTCTTTTTTTATCTGGTCCAAGCTTTGTCCCTTTTGTCTTTCAATTCCCTACAATTTTTGTTGTACCAGCATTTTACATATTCTACTTCTTGTTTTTGTCTTGGGACATACTTTTCCACTCCTTTTTTTTTTATAAATTTTTGTCAAAATATTCCATTTCTCTTCCACTGTTGTTTCTTCTTTGTATATTCCTTCCCAGTTTTATTTTTGAAAGAATTCTCTTATTTTATCAAAGTTTGTTTTTTCATACATCATTCTTCCTTTTCTATATTGTTAATTTCTTTTCATGCATTTTTTCTCATTTAGTTCTAGTTCTATCAATATGTGGTCACTTTTACTTATTGGTGCCTGGTATTCTATCTTTTCCACTATTTCATGTTCTGATGTGATTATTAGGTCTAGTCTCGATGGTTCTTCTTCATTTCTATACCTAGTGTTCTCTTGGATCCATTGTGTCATTGTGTGGTCAATAATCATCTCAAGTAGAACATTTCCCTATGAGTCTTCTCCACCCTTTACGGTCATCTTTTCCCAGCAGATTTCTTTGCAATTAAAGTCGCCCATCATAACTATTCTTCCTCCATCTTCCATTATCTTGTTTAGTGTTATTCTTGTGTCTTCTAACATACTTTTATGTTCACTCTCTTCCCACGAGGCTGTTTTTGGGGGCACTTAGTTTATTACAAACTTTCTGCTCTTCTTATCTCTGTTTTCTATTTCTATCATAATCATCTCTACTCTGTTCTTTCCATATGTGACACTCTTCACGTTTATATCCTTCTTAGTCAGGAACATGACTCCACCCCCTTGTTT